>NW_013666365.1:193166-227060 GCF_000517525.1 Limulus polyphemus
GTCCCTAATTTAGCAGTGTAAGACTAGAGAGAAGGCAGCTAGTCATCACCACCCACCGCCAACTCTTGGGCTACTCTTTTACCAAAGAATAGTGGGACTGACCGTCACATTATAACGCCCCACGGCTGAAAGGGCGCGCATGTTTGGTGGGACGGGGATGCGAACCCGCGAGCCGCAGATTGCGAGTCGAGCGTCCTAACCACCTGGCCATGTCGGGCTCTATGAAAGGATTAGGTTATTTAGGAAGTTTGGAGAGTAGTACTGTAAAACTTATCACCTTTCGCCACTGCTTTCAGCGCCCCATTATCATTGTCTGAAATCGGGTTATAATAATATAAATCTCATTGTTGATTTATTCTACTGTCCAGGAAAGATACGAGACTTTAGTCGCCAAAGTGCATAACTTCTAAAAAAACTCTTAAAACTGATTCTAGGTTACTTCTTCAATTTACGTGTGCAACACGTAGTAGCTTTAACCAAACTTTCTGTTTGCATTCACATAGTTTTTGTCCGTGAAATGGAGTTTTATTTTGTTTTCTACAAAGGAGATTTAGGTGTGGACATGTAAAAAAATTGATTTTTATGTAATTATTTAAAAAATCGGTTCATTTTTACCCACTGTTGTTTTTAGTGAATTTCAGACTTCAAGGTTATTTGATGTAGTGCTGTCTTTTCTACCATTGCTGTCCAATGTTCATCCCCTGATGACAAAAAAAGGGGGGGGATTCTGACGCACGGACACTGAAAGCACACTACTCAATTTATACATAGGATTAGAAGTAGTTATTTATATTTTACTCATGTTTTGGTCTGGGCTCTTACCAAGACATTAGTTCGGGTCTTGGTAACAGTGGTGGGAACTAAAATCAAATCCTTTTTTTTTCTCACTCTAACCATTAACTTTCAATGTGGTCACTCGTGTGATTTTTCTCTTTTATATCATTCTCTATAGCTTGAGCCAGTGACTATTCATTATTTTTCGTGTAGCATCCCCTGAGAAACACACGGTGTGTTAAATGTTGGTATGATTTACAATGTGTTTTTCTCTTTTGTGATCTCACTTAGGGTAATAAATTCAGTTTATCTCCGTTATATACTTTCTGATGTTTATTATATTGTCTGCTGTTACAATTCTTACCTTTAAGGTAAATTAATGCATCTGAGAATACCACAGGTATTTATTGATCTAATTTATCAATATGCACAAAAGTTGAACATGAGATGACATAACGTCTCATTCAACAGTCCAATAATATATTTGTTCATAAGGTTGTCTCTCCATTTTGACCATTCCACGATGTTTCTTAGTTTGTCGACGAAATAGGTCATTTATGCTGGAAGCAAGAATTTTGTTAGTCTTTGCTTCTGTGCTTTAAAGTGCACCTAATATTCAGTTCCAGTCATCACTGTTTCTCAGCAGCCACTACAGCTCGTTATTCAACTTGCTATGGTGTCAAGTAAAAACCAATGTATTTATAGTTTTACCATTCAATTGGAATGCAGCTCATATGTTACCCATCTGTAGGTCATTCTAACGCATTCTTCATTCTCTTTGCACATCCAGAAACAATAAACATCGCTTTAGTTATCTATGTGTGTCACCATTAAAGAATGAGTCCCATCTCACTGCTTTCATTTTTCTAATTATTGGCTGCCGGCTTTGGACAGATTATCTTCTGGTCAGGTTGGTATTTTGAACCTTCGGCACGTGTCAAGACTGCAAGGTTTACTGCAACTTTATAAAATGCTCTACATCAAGCAGAGCGGCCAACTGTCAAGCTGTTATCGTACAGTTTTCATTATTCCAGTTTATGTAGGTTCTTCCAGAGGGCAATAACATTGCGACTAGTTCTAAAACAATCATCAACACAAGTGACACCAGCAACCTCACGAAGAACAAACCAGGTACTATCCACTGCAATGGGACATTATTTATTCGTTGTACCTTTACCGTTCTGGTTATCATCAGAGAGAAAGGTGATGTGGCCTCTGATCTACTCAAACTTTAGAGAGAGAGCTCTGTGTTTTGAATAACACACAGTTCGAGACAGTGACGCGTAAAGATTAATAAAAACAAATTAATGGAAGATAGAGAGTGAGATTTCACGTAATGTAGTTGTTTGTAGAAAGTCATAAACTATATATATACCAAATTGAATCAAATTGTTTACCCTCCAGTGTTAAGTTTCAATAGAATGGCAATGTACTATTTAGAATTCAACAACTGAAGTTATTTATTTATGCGTTTTAAGAACTCATCTGTTTTCTAATTACTCCTCGAATGTTTTCTTCTATCTAAAATTAAAAACCAATAAACACATATGTTAACATGGAACTAATATTAAATAACGACATATCTGGATACTTGTTACACTCGATACTTATAGATAATTTCTTTGTGACTGTTGTTGTAGAAATTTTACCATTAATAAGTAATGAATTTTTAAATACTTTCCAAAACGTAGAACTGTATAAAACGAAAGCCTTCTAGATGTCTATGTCTGTTTATTTTGAACATTACAAATAATACCTTTTTCCAAACGCAAGCCTCCAGTATACCTAATATTATTTTCTTATCTTTCAATATTTAACTTGAAAACCTTAAATGTTATCACTTTGTAGAAAAGTCTAAATATTCTATTGTTGTTGTTTTTATCTTAACATTTAGATTTCAGTTATTCGTTTTACATTTATGTGAGAATCTGGTGTTTAAATGTTGTTGTTTTCTTCCTTGAACGTTTAAGTTTCAGTTATTACGTGTTATACTTACGTTCAAAGCGTGGCCGCCCCAGTAGCACAGCGGTATGTATGCGGACTTACAACGCTAGAATCCGGGTTTCGATACCCGTGGTGGGCAGAGCACAGATAGCCCATTGTGTTGCTTTGTGCTATATTACAAACAAACAATCAAAGCGTGAACTACCTTCACTGTATATTGTTATTGAACGACAAAGCACGTAAATCTCTCCGAGATTCCCGCAGAGTTTATTGTTTCTCGAAAAATACAATAAATTTTCTGAAACATGTAATATATATTAGAAATATTCCGTATAGATCTGTTTATAGCAAATTAGAATGTTTCATAATTGGCTGCTCTAAATGTAATTCGGTTTCGTCTGAAGAAAAAAATAATACAAAATCATATATTTCATGCACCAAACCCAACGAATTATTTCTTACGAACTTAAGTGCAGGAACAAGTAAATCCTCACAACTACAGCGACTCTGTTCCTCCTGGAACAGAACCATCTGCTAAAACCGTTTCTAAACGTGACAGTTTTCCTGATATCATAATTATTTAGTATCTTAATTTGTGCTATGCATATATCACAGTATACCAGTTGGAAGATCACAGGTGAAGAGCACGTGCCGGAACGGTACGGACAGAGCGTGAGAACAAAGATCTTTGTATGTTCTCTGCGGAAGTCACGTGGCCATAAGGAACAAGTGGTATATGTAAACCAGCAAACGCAACAGGTGTTGCTTAAAGGATAGTTTTTATATTAAATTCGGCGTTATTATCGAAATAAATTACATACAATTTTTATCAAAAGAATATTCATATCATTGGAGCTGTAAGATAGATATAAAAATCGACCTATACTTTACAGTTCAGTGGTAACTATTTTATAGAATTGTTATGGCAAAAAATTGGATGGGCTTACAAACGTGTAAAGCACGTGCGAAACGACATTAATGCAAATGAAACGTTAATCCCTCCGAAACAGATACGACTGAGGATGATTTTACTTGGGAATTAGGGCACGTGTATAATAATATAAAATATATTTAATTGTTCAGAAAAACTAACGGAGAAAACACACGCATTTAATACCAGTGCTCATGAACGATTCAAAATAACGTTTCCTTATCCTCGTTCTCCTTATTGGAGATCAAACTAGATTTCGAATGTAAACAACAAGAAAGTGTAGTAGAGAACAATTCCACTTGTCCAGAACAATGCCTGGATTTAATACAAGGTAAATATAATATTGAAACATTGGATGATGATATAATGACCAAATCAACCTCATTAAGCATGCAAATATTTCAAATCATACCATTCAAAATTCAAACAATGACTCATTAAGCACGCAAGTCTCCCAACTCATGACATTCAAAGTTTAAATAATGACTCATGAAAATATTCCGAATCACAACTTTCAAACTTTAACTAATGACACAATAGACATGCAATTATCTCAAACCATGATGTTCAGACATCAACTAATGACTCACTTGACATGAAAATATCCTAAATCATAACATTCAAATATCAACTACTGACTCATTAGACATGAAAATATCCCAAATCATGACATTCAAACATCAACTAATAACCCATTAGACATGCACTTATCTCAAACCATGATATTCAGACATCAACTAATGACTCATTTTGATATAAAATTATCTCCAAATATAACATTCAAACCTCAACTAATAATCCATTAGACATGGAAATATCCTAAATCATAACATTCAAACATCAACTAATAACTATTTAGATATGAAAACATCCCAAATCAAGACATTCAAACATCATCTATGGATCCATTAAACATGCTAATATCACAAAACATGATATTCAAAAGCCAACTAATGAGTTATTAGTCAAGAAAATATTTCAAATCATAACATTCTAACATCAACTGATAATCCTTTAGATATGCAAATATATAAAATCATGACATTCAAACATCAACTGATAATCCTTTAGATATGCAAATATATAAAATCATGACATTCAAACCTCAACTAATGACCCATTAGACTGGAAAATATCCAAAATAATGTCATTCAAACTTCAATTTATGGTTCATTCGAAATGTAAATATTCCACATTATGATGACATTCAAGCTTCAACTAATTATTGATTAGACGTCTAAATATCTCAAATTAAGACATTCAAACTTCAACTAATGACCCATGAGACATGTAGAATACCTAATGTATAACATTCAAACTCCAACTAATGACTTACTATACATACTATACTATCCAAAATTATGACAATAAAATATTAACTAATGATTCAGTAGTCATGCAAATAACCACGATCATGACATTCAACCTTAAACTACTGACTTATTTGTTACATAGCATGCAAATATAGCAGATTATAACATTAAAATTTCAACTAATGATGCACTAGACATGTAATTGTCCCAAATAATAACATTCAAACTTCATCGACTTATTCACAAGAGAAGGAAATATCTCATGCCGTGACATTCAAACCTCAACTAATGACTCACTAGATATGCAAATGTCCCAAATCATGACTTTCAAATAATAAGTCATTATATATCAAGGTATTGCGAATCATTACTTTCAAACTTTAACTAACGACTCTTTAGACATACCAATGACCCAAATCATGACACTCAAACTTTAACGAAAGACTCAATAGAAGTGCAAATATCCCAGAACATGAATTTGGACTTCAGTTAATGACTCATAAGACATTTAAATATTCCTATTCATGACATTCGAGCTGAAACTAATGAATTATCAGACATGAAAACATCGCAGATCATGTCATTGGAACTTCAATTATAGGCTTATGAGAGATGCATATATCCTAAATTGTCACATTCAAGTTTCAACTAATGATTTATTAGACATGCAACTATCCCAAATCATATCATTCAAACCTGAACTAGTGGCTCATTAGACATATAATTTTCGCAAACCACGAATTTAAACTTTAACTAATGACCCATTACATAAGCAAATATCTCAAATCATGATATTAACATTTTAACTAATGACCCATTAGACATGTAAATATTCCAAATAATGACACTAAAACTTCAAATGATGACTCATTAGACATGCAAATATCTAAAACCATGGTATTCACACATCAACTAATGACACATTAGACATACAAATATTCCAAATCCTGACATTCAAACTTCAATTAATAATCCTTTAGATATGCAAATATCCCGAATCTCACCATTTAACCTTCAACTAGTGACCAATTAGACAGGCAAATATCCAAAATCATGATATTCAAACATCGACTAATGACTTACTAGATACGTAAATATAGAAAATAACGACAGCTAAACATCAACTAATGACCCAACAGTCAGGAAAATATCCCAAATCAAAACAATAAAACATCAACTTGTGACTCATTAGACATGCAAATACCCCAAATCATGACATTCAAACATCAATTTTTAATCCTTTAGATATACAAATATCCCAAATCATGACTTTGAATGTTTAAATAATGAGTCATTATATATGCAAGTATTTCGAATTATGACATTTAAACTTCAATTAATGACTCTTTGGGCATGCAACTATTCCAGATCTGGATATTCAAAAATAAACTAATGAATCATTAGACATGCAAATATCGCAGATTACGGCATTTGAACATCAATTAAAGGCTTATAGATAGGCAATCATCCTAAATTGTGACATTCAAGTTTCAACTAATGGTTTATTAGATATTCATATTTCAACTAATGATCTATTACACAAGCAAATATACCAAAAAGTCATTAGGCATGTAAATATCGCAAATCATGATATTCAAACTTCAATTAATGACTCATTAGACATAAAAATAACCGAAATATGACCTTGATACTTCAATTAATGACTCACTATACATGCAAGTATTCAAATCATGACGTTAGATATTCAACTAAAGAAATGCAAATATCCCAAATCGTGGCATTCAAATATCAACTAATAACTATTTAGGTATGCAAATATCCCAAATCATGGCATTCAAACTTCAACATATGACTCATTACAAATGATGACATTCAAGCTTCAACTAATTTTTCATTAAACATGTAAACATCGCAAATCATGATAATCAAGCTTCAGTTAATAACTTGTTAGACATACAAGTAACCGAAATGATGGCCTTTATACTTCAACTAAAGACTCCTTAGAAATGCAAATGAGTCGTGGCATTCAAATATCATCTTATAATCCTTTAAATATGCAAAGAAAACCAATTCATATCATTCAAACTTCCACTAGTGACATATTATATATATGCAAATATCCCAAACTATGACACTAAAACTTTAACTAATGATTCAATAGTCATATAAATATTCAAGAGCATGATATTTAAGTTTCAACTAATGATTCAATATACACGTAAATATCACAAATCATGGCGTTGATACTTCAACTAATGAATCATTAGAAATGCAAATATCCCACATAGTAATAACATTTAAGCTTCAACTAATGACTCATTTGACATGCTATTGTACCAAATTATGATTTCAAGCTACACCTAATGATTCATTAAATATGTAAATATCCCAAATCATAATATTTCAAGCTTCAGTTTAGGACTTATTAGACATGAAAATAACCCAACTGATGACCTTCATACTTCAACTAATGACTCACTATACAAGGAAGTATACCAAATCATAACATTACGAATTCAACTAATAATCATTACAAATGCAAATATCCCAAATAAAGACATTCAAACTTCATCTAATGACTCATTAGCTTCAAGCTTCAACTAATTATACATTAGAAATACAAGTATCCCATATTAAAACATAGGAACATTTATTAATGAGTCACTACACGTGCAAATATCCCAGATGATGATATTCAAAAATAACACAATGACTCATTACACATATAAATATTCTAAATCGGACAGTCAAACCTCACCTGACTTTTTGAAAAAGCAAATACCCTACATCATGATGACATTAAAACTTCAACTAATAACTAATTATGCATGGAAATATCCCAAAGCGTGATATTCAAGCCTCAAGTAATAACCCACTAGCCATATAACTATTTTAAAACATGGCAATTCAAGTTTTGATGAATGATTCTTTATACTTGCAAATATGCAAAATTATGAGATTAAAACTATAAAAATTGATCGATTGTGACATTCGAGTCTAAGCTAATTATTATTTATTAGACATCTAAATATCCCAAATCATCACATTCAAATATTAACTAAAGGCTAATTAGACGTGCAAATATCCTAAACCTAATAAATAAACATTATTCATTAAACATGTAAATATCTCAAATCATGATATTTCAAGCTTTAACTGATGATTCATTAGACATGCAGGTCTCTCGGATCATAACTTTAGACGTTAAACTAATGACTCACTAGAGACTCAAATATCCCAGATCATGACATTCACGCTTCAACTAATGTTTCATTTGACATATAAATATGGCAAATCACCTGACTCTTTTGGAAAATCAAATATACCAAATTAAAACACAGAAGAGTTTACTAATTAGTCCTAGATGATGATATTCAAGCTTCAACTAATTATTCATTAGACATGAAAATATCCCAAATCCTTACATTAAAAGTTTAAATAATAACACATCAGACATGTAAGTATTCCAAATCGTGACATTAAACTTCAACTAATAACTCATTAGATATGTAAATTTCCCAGATCATGATATTCAAGCTTCAACTAATAATTCAGTAGAAATGCAAGTATCACAAATCAAAACATAGAAACTTCTACTCATGGGTCACTCGACATGTAAATATTGTAGATCATGACGTTCAAAATTCAACTTATAACTCATTAGGCCTATAAATATTCCATATCGCGACATTTATGTTTCATCTAATGATTCATTAGATACGAAAATATCTCAAATCGTTACATTCAAACAACATGTAATGATTCAATAGACATGCAAATATCGCATATCATAACACTTATACCCCAACTAAAGACCCGTCAGACATGCAAATATTCCAAATAATGAATACCAAACGTTTACCAAAATTCACAGTTACTGACATTGAAACTTCAATTAATAGCTTAATAGACATACGAATAACCAAATATCGCAGATAATGAATTTAAAGTTCAACTAAGTACAAATCAAAACGTTTACTCATGATTCACTAATGACGTTGAAAGTTTAAGTAATGATTCATCAGACATGTAAATATTCTAAATTATGACATTAAACGTCAACTAATCACTCACTAGACATATAAATATCCATGATCTTGGCATACAAATCGTCATTTTATGCAAAGAATCCCAATTCATAAGATTCAAACTTCTACTAGTGATTTATTATATTTGCAAATATCCCAAATCATAGCATTCAAACTTCAAGCAATAACTCATTAGACGTGTAAATATGCCGGATCCTGAAATTCAAACTCCTACTAATGAGTAGTTAGACATACAAATATCGCAGTTTATGACATTTAAACTTCAATTAATGGCTTATTAAACAAGTAAATATCCCAAATCATGACATCTAACTTTTAACTAATAACTCATTAGAAATTAATATATCGCATATAATAACATCCAATCTTTAACTAATGAGTCATTAGACATGAAAATATTCCAAATTGTGAAAATCAAGCTTTCACTAACGATTCTTTAAATATTCAAATATCACAAACCTTGACATCGAAACCTCAACTAATGATCCATTATACATGTAAGTATACCAAATCATAACATTCAAACCTTAACTCAATACGCATTAGAAATACCAGTATCAGTAATCATGACATTCACAATTTAGATAATGATGCATTAGATATGTAAATATACCTAATAATGAAATTCAAACCTTTGTTAATGAGTCATTACAGATGAAAATATCTTAAATCATAACACTTAAACTTCAACTAATGACATGTAAATATCCAAATTTTTAAAAGTAAAACTTCAACTACTGACTCATTATACATATAAGTATCCGAATTCTTCAATCCAAGCTTTAACTGATGAGTTATTAGACATACACATATCCCGAATAATAGCATTCGAACTTCAACGAATGAATCATTAGACATGCAACTCTATCATTTCATAACATACAAACCTCAACTAAGGAATCATTATACATGCAAAATTCTAAACTATGATATTAAAACTTTAACTAATGACTCATTAGACGTGCAATATCCCAAATCGTGACAATCTAGCTTCGAATGATAATTAGTCTGAGTGAAAATATTTCAAATCATAACATTCAAGGTTTAACTAATGACTGATTAAACATGCAAATACCCACAATAATAATGCTCATAGTTCAATGAATGATTCATTAGATAGGGAAAAATTCAAGTAATGACTCATTAGACATGTAAATGTCTCAAATCGTGACATTAAACTTAAAAATGATTCACTACACATGGAAATATCCCAAATCATTACATTCAAATTTAAACTAATGATTCATTAGACATGCAAATATCGCAGATAACGACAATCAAATTTCAAGTAATGACTCATAAGTCACGGAAGTATTCCAAATAATAAGACTAAAACTTCAATATTTAATTAAGAAGACATGGAATTATCCCAAATCATAAGATTCAAACCGAAACTAATGGCTCATTAGACATGCATATATCATAAATGATGACATTCAAACTTTAGCTAATGAATCATTATACATGTAAATATACCAAATGATGATATCCAAAGTTTTACTAATGAGTCATTGGAGATGCAAATATATGAAATCATAACATTTAAACTTCAACTAATGACTCATAAGAAATTCGAGTATTCAGATTTCAACTAATGACTGTTTAGGTATGCAAGTATCCCATATCGTGAATTCAAGCTTCAATTAATGGCACATTAGACATGCCAATGACCCAAAACATAACACTGAAACTTTAACGAATAACTCAATAGAAATGTGAATATCCTGCCAATGCAGAGATCTAAAATCTGCAACTGGAACGTTTAAATCAAGTCCTTCATCAGAAACGCCCTTCACTCGTCAATCGGAAAGGTGTTCTTCTTCTCCACGACAATGCATGTCCACATGTTGCACGTTTGACGCAACACAAGATTATGGAGTTGGGTTGGGAAATTCTCCAGATATGGCACCATCAGATTACCATCTTTTTCGTTCGCTGCAACACCATCTTAATGGGAAAACGTATGCAAGTGTGGAAGGTGTTAAAGAGAACATCAACATGACACATCATATATGTAAGTATTTTAAATTATGACATTAAGTTTCTAGAGTTGAATCACTACATATGTAAATATCTCAAATTGTGACATTAAAACTTCAACTAACGACTCATTACACATTCAAATATCTGACTCATTAGACAAAGAAATCGTGAATTCAAGCTTCACCTAATGATTCATTAGACATGTAAATATCCAAAATCGTGAATATCATTTTAATGAGTCACCTTCTAGACATGAAAATATCCTAAAACATTAACTATTGACTCACTAGACACACAAGTATTCTAGATCATGACATTCAAGCTAAAACTAATGACTCATTGGAAATGCAAATATCGCAAGTTGTGACATTGACAACTTCAACTGACGACTCATTAGACGTGCATATATCCCAAATCATGAGATTCAAAGCTATTCCAATGATCCCATATTATAATATTCAAACATCCACTAATATACCATTAAATATGCAAATATTCAACATTATGACATTAAGTCTTTAAGTAATGACTCATTATAATTCAAAAATCGCAGATCATAACATTCAAGCTTCAACTAATGTCTCATTAGACATTGAAAGATCCCAAATCATGGCATTCAAACTTCTACTAATGGCTCATTAGACATGCAAATATTTCAAAAGATGACATTTACCCTTCAATTAATAAACTAACTTTAGATGCAAGTATCTCAAATCTTGACATCCAGACTTTAACTAATGATTCACTCAACATTCAAATACCACAAATCATAGCATTCATTTTCAAATAATGTCTGATTACATAAGCAAGTATCTCAAATCACAACATTTAACCATAAACTAATGTCTCTTTAAAATGCTAATATTCCAAATGATGACATTCAAACTTCATCTAATAACCCAGTGTTCATGCAAATATCGGAAATAATACATTTAATCTTTAACTAATTATTTATATCTTCAATAGTTCAAATTTGAAAAACGGAAATTGACATATAGATGGCTGATTGAAATTTGAAACTTATGAATTTAACATATTTGCAGGTCTAGTGAGTCATTAGATAAAGCTTGAATGTTGGATTGTGGCTATTTGCATGCATAATGAGTCATTAGTTGAAGTTTCAATGTCATGGATAGGGATATCTGAATGTCTAATGTGTCGGTTTTAATGTGCAGAGAGAACTCATTAAAAATGCCAATATATCGAAACCATAAATTTCCATTTTCTTCTTGTAATGTCATAGAAAGCAAAAATATTCCCAAATAATAAATTTCACATTTTAAAACCTTAAATAATTAGCATGAAAATGATCGAAATTAATTTTTCGACAACAAGCAGAAATTGTAATGAATAAACACAAAGAAAATGATTATGCGGTATTAGAAACTTACATCGGAGAAGTTCACAAACTGTTCATTAGATGGGTGATTACACAAAGATATATGTATACGTCTCTGAACAGAAGACTAGGAAGTTTTTATTCTCTTCCTAGTTTTGTATTAAGGTACTTGGTTCTTGCACATTAGTCTCTAAAGCAGCTAGTCCTCCAGAAGGGAAGTTGTAAGTTTACGGACTAACAAAGCTAAATTCCTTGGTTCTAAGTCCCGTGATGAACAATATATTGTTCGCAATATCATTGAAAAATCTAAAACAAGAGAACTTGTTAATTTACATTAAAAACACTGTCTATACATTGGAGGCCAAACCTTGCTTGATTAAAAGAGTAAATTTACGATAGTTATCACTTCAAATATTTCAAGCACAACTAGAAATCAAAATATTTTCATGAAGAAACTATTAAAACAATTACGGAAAAATATGTTAAATAGCAGTGTTATAGTACAACCTTTACAAGTTTCGTAAAGTTTGTTTGCAATTAAGCACAAAGCTACACAATGGGCTATCTGTGCTCTGCCCACCACGAGTATCGAAACCCGGATTCTAGCGTTGTAAGTCTGCAGACATACCGCTGTGCTACTGGGGGCGTTTCGTAAAGACGCCCCTATTAACTGCTATGTGTGTCAGTATTCTAATAGATATCTGGCAGTAATGTGTAAAACTGTGACTAAATAGTCTCGAAAAGTCTCTTGCAACAAATAGGTTAAAAGGTAAGTGGGAATAACATCTATCCCAAACTATCTTCTTTACCCTATAGGAGCAGAATACACTTCAAGCTATGCCGTTCAGTGGAGAACATTCCTGTAATTGAGCTGATGAGGGCTGAAAACTGCATTTCTCAGTTCGTCATTTGTTATAGGAGCAAATGCGTTTTAGAGTGTTCGTTTGTTTGTTTTTGAATTTCGCGCAAAGCTACACGAGAGCTATCTGCGCTAGCTGTCCCTAATTTAACAGTGTAAGACTAGAGGGAAGGCAGCAAGTCATCACCACCCACCGCCAACTCTTGGGCTATTCTTTTACCAACGATTAGTGGGATTGACCATCACATTATAACGCCCCTACGGCTGAAAGAGCGAGCATATTTGGTTTAACGGGGATTCAAACCCGTGACCCTCAGATTGCGAGTCGAGCGCCCTAACCCCTTGGCCATGCCGGGCCGGTTTCATAGTGAAACATTAATGTAAAACGCTTTTCAACTAGACAGTCCGGCGTAGTTGAAATAAAACGTTGAGAACAAGAATGCTAAGTAGCCACTATAGTAAAAATAATTTATCTAGAGATTTCAAGTAACTCAACAACTATTTCATTGTTGTATTTTCCTTGTACCAAAATTGTATTATTTCAATACAAACTTTGTGTAGTTAATCTGCAAGCATAATTAAGTGCGTCTTTAGAGTGGAGGTCGAGGAAGGCTGTACTCCCTTGATAAGAATAGCACGCCTTCACAAATCATTAATTACTTTGTTCCATAATAACGAATAGCGAGAAACAAACAAACATAAAAGAGATAAACGTGATGTGTACGGCAATGGTCATAAGATTGAGTATAATTCACTTAAGTGCTATGAAATGATGTATTTTAAATCAGGTCTGAAGTAGGTGAAGCAAGTACATAGAAAATGTACAGAATTGTTTGTTCTTTGTAAGAAATAATGAAGAAAATGTTTTTCGAACCAATTCTACCTGTCCTGGTTTACTGCTAAAATAAATACGTGTTTGTCAACATTAATGGTTGCTTGCTACTTTTTCGGGGCAATAAGTTGTGCGTACCCGAGCAACAGGATATAATTTACAAAATAAGAAGGTTAGAGCCAATTCTGTGGATGGACATTGTGTTCTGGTGGCGTTAAAGTGGCTACACTAAGTGACACAGATTCCCACTCAAAAATAAATAATAAAAACAATCTCGTATTCCCTGAACTAAACGTTGAAGAAGTGTATTCTGATTAGTTGTTTTCAATTTTTAAACAAAGGTCTTCAAAAACGTTTTCACGAATGGTTGATTATGCAGAAACTATATTTAATGCTTTCTTCTAAGTATATACTTTTTGTCCAACAGATATCAGTAGCCCCTCAGAACCACCTGCAACCAGCCTGATCTGACATCATAACGATATTTTTAAAAGTTTAAATCATTTTGCTACCTGGAACAAAGTGTTCAGTAGATCTCACGTAAGCACTTCAAAATGGCAATGTAATCCATAGCAAACTATAATGAAGAAGTTATCAAAGACGATGTGTAGTTTGAGAGCTTACAGCATCAGTTTCACTTTCCACACGTTCAATATTCATATGAACATAATTAATACCACCATTTTTTCAGACGATTTTAACTCATATTCTTTGACTATACTTCATCCATTGAGTGATGAAAGAGGACAATTCTCTCATATACTGACAATATCTATTTAAATAATACGCTTGCGTTTGTCTGTCCGGAACTTTTCTTACAAATTTCTTGGATTAAACGCTAAAAATCTCATATTGTTATAAGGGTCTTTGTCCGAGGAGTTCGGACTGCATATTGGCTTTTCAATTGAGAATCATCTTAGAGTTCAATTTTAGTTTTTTAACTTGCAAAGTATTTCACACAAACAACAGTTAACCCGTGTGTAATATCCTAACAAAAATGAATATTACATTAAATACAATTCCTATGGGTTATCTTGATTTATTTAAATCTAGAATACTCATACGCAGTACACTAAAAACCATATGCTTATGACTTTGTGAACACGTATGCAGACGTTTCTGCATATTCAAATAAGTTTGCTTTCATTACAATTTACTTTACTTTGCAATAATTTAGTTTTGGTTTGTTTCATTGACTGCTATAAACACCTTTTAACTACTTTTTTTCTTTACTACAGGTTTTATTCTTCGTTTTTGTGAGTTACTTTGTTTCAACTCGCAGAACTGTCTCATACACTGAAAGCTTATAACTGTTTCGTACTCTGTACACTATTATAAATACCATTACTTTACTTTATTGTTTACTTTACGTGTAGTTTTATTAAATGAAGCTATGTCTGACCGCATAATTATTTTTCAAACAGACCAGAATTTAGTGATCTAACACATAACGCTTGCAAGAAAGCGTGCGTGAGAATGTGGAACAAGGAAATTTTAAGTAAAGGGCATGAAAGCTACCACAAAAGTTTTGAGGGTCGCGGCTAGTTAATCAATAATGATAAAAGAGCCCGTGTGTTTATGTGTGAATGTCATAGCTCCAAGAAGAAAGAAACCTAAAACTTTGTACGCATACTACGGGGATTCTGAGGGTGTGCACCTGTGTATTATTTTTTAGATTTGACTCAAAAAATTGGGGCAAATTTTTTCCCGTATAGGTTTGCTTATATCTCTTAAAGCCCCATAATTCTGCTTCCTGAAAGTCTGTAGAAAAAGACTTTTTTTCTTCTAATTCTCACTTAATGAATAAACAATAAACAAATACTGTTGAAAAATCTGCCAAAATATACACGAATAATCTGAAAATAAAGTTTATTTTAAAAAATTTGAATATATAATTTTGTATTCTATTTTTTTTAAATTCAGAAAATTACATCAGCAACGGTGCCGCCCTCAGGGTCGGCTACGCCCAAAAACTAGAAAATAAAGTTGAAATTATTTTCCATCTGTATGAGTGGAAAAGATTGTTTGTTTGTTTTGAATTTCGCGCAAAGCTACACGAAGGTTATCTGCACTAGCCGTCCCTAATTTAGCAGTGTAAGAAGGCAGCTAGTCATCACCACCCACCGCCAACTCTTGGGCTACTCTTTTACCAACGAATAGGGGGATTGACCGTCACATTATAACGCCCCCACGGCTGCAAGGGCGAGTATGTTTGGTGGGACGGGGATGCGAACTCGCGACCCGCAGATTGCGAGTCGAGCGTCCTAACCACCTGGCCATGCCAGGCCAGATTGGAAAAGAGAAAATAATAATAAAAAATAAAATAAATGTAAAAGTAAAAATTAATATTATTATTGCTTTCATAACCTTGAATTAAATTAAGTATGGGAAAAGGCTGTAAACAAAAACAATGCAGAAATATTGATGATTCTGCAATAAGAGTTCAGACATAAATAAAAAATCAAAATAAGATATTCGCTTTAAAAGAATAAGGCTTTAATAATTTATATGTTTGGGAAATTGCATCAAACAAAACATTTAAATAATATTGGCGCATGAAAAAATTCAAACACAAACATGGGAAGAAAAAATACAAATCTAGGAATTAAAACAAAAGTTGAATTGAACTATGTTTGTAAAACGGAAACAAACACGGGGAATATTGGAGAATTCAGAGAATGAAAAGAATTCACATAAAAACATAGGAAGAAAAAACGAACCTGGGAAGCTAAATTGAAAATTAAAACTATTTGCTTTTCAAAAGAGTTGAATTGAATTAAGTTCGGGAAATGACAACAAGCAAATCAATTAAAGAATTAGCGCACTTGGGTAGATGTAAAGTGATTAAGATAACGGAGACGTTTGAATGGTACATTGAGTCCTCCGTGAATCGTGAGGGAACCTTAGAATCCCGCAGCGGAGTGTGGGCACCTTATGCTAGTATATTAAGATATTAAACTTTGTTGGATTTGATCGTATATTTGTTTTTTAAACGCAAAGCTTCCCAGTAGATATCTTCGCTGTCTACAGTAGAAAATCAAACCCCAAATTTTAGTGTTAACCGTCTGACAAATTATTTTGTAATTAATATATTAAAAATCCATTCTTAACCATTTATTATAATTTTTCACTAATGTGGTTCATTAACAGTTTCATATCAAACAAATTTTATTAAATTGGTAACGTCGCGCACTGCGGCTGTCATTAATTCAATGGAAATTATTATCACGAGTCAATAGTGATTAACCATATATTAATTTTAAATTCTAGAGTTCTCCTTTACTACTTGCATTACTTTTAAAATAACCTATTGTTTATAATTTTGTAAGTGCTTGCTGACTTGTTTTACTGCTAAGCTACTCAAGAGGGTATCTGAGCTCTGTCCACTACGGAGAATCGAACACCGGAATTTAGAGTTGTAAATCCTTAAACTTACCGCTGGCCCACTGGGAGACGTTTCATAGGTGAAATTAACTACTACGTATAGTTTGTGAAAACAGAAAAACTAATTGGATCTGATTGTCAATCAGGCATACTTTAAACGTTTTTGGTGAGATTAAAACAAATTATGGCAAATCGGCTGATATATTGGGTTCTTTATTAAATTATTGTGTGAATTTAGTTTGTTATTAATTAGAGAATTAGGAATTAAGTGTCTGTGGACTCATGGCAACTGTTCTTTGACATCCGAAGGAATCAAACTGACCTTCAGTCCATAAGCTCGTTCAATTCGTAATTGTATCACTTCTTTAAGGTTTGTTTTTAGGCACAGGATAAAAGTTTGTGTTGATTAAATTATCGAAATGATACTCATAACAATATTACTACCTCATATCCATATTAGTGCCTTCTATCTATTACAACTACAATGTATGAAACAGTTGATTTAAATTTCTAGTTCTTTACAACAAACGATTACGACGAAACAAATAATCTCTCGAAACGACAAATGGCGTATTTAATCGAATTCGATATACTTCTATATTATCGATACGCGAAAAAGAAAATCACATCGCACTTTGTTACTGAATATTACTCTACGGGTAGAGAGTTTACTCTACGGGTAGAGAGAGAGTTTTATATTTGAATGATGAAATTAGGTTTTGTGAAACTCGTTCGTTCGTTTGTTGTTAAGCGCAACTCTGCACAATGAGACATTTGCGTTGTGCCCACAGCAGAGATCGAATCCTGGATTTTAGGAACACTAATTGAAACATCTTGGTTGCCTATTATTTCAGATTAAGTCAATTTAAACGTAAAATTCTTAATGTTTCTTAATAAACTGAAGTTTTCGACTGTAACACATTTTAACGATATAGAGAGGTACAAGAAACATAAAACAAAATGCTCATTCATCATATTACTAGGTAGATGATAGATGTTTCACGTATCGTGATACCCGATGTTTATCTCACGCTATAGAACAAGGTATTATTCAAAGGTTTTCTAAATACCAATGATCGAGCCCTATTTAAAATGATTTTATGGATTAACTGTCAGTTTTTATAAGGTTACTCATACGTTGTTAAAGCTTAAAAGAGGTAGTTGAATGTCCTAAGTACTATCCTTTTGAATTTTATACATAATGAATGTTTTTGGTTTCCGATCACCTCACATTCTTATGTCTTCTACATCTTAATATACCAACGTGCGAGGCTATTAGGCGTTCCTCTGTATACATGTTTTACCCCAAGGAAATGTGCTAAGCATTGCTTCATATCCGGCATGCGATGGATATTGATAATATTCATAAGAAATCTTCCATATCTGTCGTGTGATAAATACAGAGTGTCTTTCACCTTATACACATGCCCTGACAATCCACAGAAATATGCTTAACACTGCTTCGTGTCAGGCACGCCAATCATACGGGGCGATACTCTATGCATTTGTCATAATAACCCCAAGCAAATATGTAAATAAATGTTTCATGCTCGTGGTGTAAAGTGTCTCGCTATACACGTGTCAAATAATTTTGTATTAGTTTCATTGTGAAATATAAATTAAGCAATACTAATATTTAAAAGCATTTGATAATAATAAAACTAAAGCTATTAATGATTCAATGCCTGTTACATTCTGTTTCAGAATACCAAGTCAGAAATAACGATGATTTATTATTCTTTTCGTTGTTTTAATACATAAAAGTAGAAACATTAATGACTTGCATTGTATAGGAATAGAAAAATAGAGACGCAAATGACTCATCATCGATTACATTGTATCGCAATGGAAGGTTAAAGAGTACAAATGACTCAATACCGTTCATACTGTGTCGAAATAGTGGCTTATTACAACGAAAGGTTCATTACCGTTCTAGTGTGTCACAATGGGAAAAATATAAGCCACTAATGACTCATCATGTTTTATATTGTATCACAATGGAAGATTAAAGAGTACAAATGACTCAATACCGTTCATACTGTGTCGAAATAGTGGCTTATTACAACGAAAGGTTCATTACCGTTCTAGTGTGTCACAATGGAAAAAATAAAAGCCACTAATGACTAATTATGTTTTATATTGTATCAAAATGGAAAAGTAAAGTCATTAATGGCTCATCACCGTTTATATTGTGTCACAATGGAAAAGTAAAGTCATTAATGGCTCAGCACCGTTTATATTGTGTCACAATGGATAAGTAAAGTCATTAATGGCTCAGCACCGTTTATATTGTGTCATAATGGAAATTCAGAGACATAAATTAGTCACTAAACAATCAATACAGTCTATACTATACCAAAATACAAAATTCTAGACTCCAATGACTCATTATTATCACACCCATTGGTTTCGTTAAGGAGTTTAACCCTTTACATTTTGTAAGGTTACAAAACTCGAGCTCAAATGACTCAGTATTAACATGACCATTGATGTCGTTAGGGACCTTTACTAGTTCTACAACTCATTATAACAATAATATATATATATACTTAGTTAGTTTGTTTGTTTATAATTAAGCACAAAGCTACACAAATGGCTATCTGTTCTCTGCCCACCATTGGTATCGAAACCCGGTATCTAGCGTTGTAAGTCCGCAGACATGCCGCTGCGCCGCTCGGAGGTTATATACTTAGAATTCACATTTTGTCTTGGAATAATAAAATGCCAAAGATGTGGGATAGTTTTGACGGTGAATCAAATGTTTGGCTGTTAAGTGAACATTCGGTATCCTTGGTATTTCATGAGTAGAACACATGAACATTACGTATAGGACAAGATTATATGAAATTGTTATGAAAATAGCGTGTACGAATTTGATAAAACCAACAATATAGGAGAGAAATAAAGAAAATGTATATATTAAGATGTTTTAACTCACATCGAAGGTTACAAAAGTGTAAGCCAAAACGTTGGATGCTAGCTAATAAAGTTATTCATATGGAGTTTGGGGGTCTTATTTATGTGATAAAACCAAACAATTTTTGTACTTGTAATTTTTTATAATTAGCTGTTAATGTGTTACACCACTACATATTATAAGCTTATATCAAAACTAGATCTTATATAATTAATTAACGTAAATTCATTAGGACTGTGGATGTGTACTTGACTTTAGTCTCTAATGGCCAACATTATTTAAAGCATTTTTGAAACTTCAGTATGTTAGATACAAACAGTAAATGGTATCTACATATATGGTGTTAATTATACATGTTAACAGTTAGTACAGAACAGATAAATACCGCTATAGTTGTTAATAACGTACATCTATGGCTGAAATATTCGTGCTACCATCTATATTCAGCCTGTATATACCTGTTTAAGTGTTTAGTTGTTATATTATTACTACCGTCTGTAACTGGAATATTTATACTACTGTCTTTAGTTAAAACTTCCTACTACCGTCTGTAGTTGGTATATTTCTACTTCTGTCTATAGCTGGCGTTTTCCTACCATCGTCTGTATCTCGTGGTATATTGTTACTGTTGTCGGTAGCTCTTCTTTTACAGCTATGAATTAATTTAAACTATATCTTATAGATGATACGAAAGTGCTTTTCTTTCAATATTCACTATAGACACTGTTACGCGGAAAATGGTGGGATGTGAATATTTTCTTATGTTATGCATATTCAAAAGAGTAAACAGGCCTTATGTAAAATCATGCTCATTTAGATTCACATTTTATTGTCATGGAATAATTTTTCTAAAAGCTTGAGGATGAACTGTATGATTAGATCTAAAGGTGCAAAGTTTAATTTTCATTAAATAGTAAATTTCCTAAATCATAAACTTTGAGCTATCAAAACGTTCATCAAAATGCGATTTTTTATGAGGAACCTATATAATAGGAAACATATGTGTATTGGTTTTTCCCTAATAGTGTACTTTATTTAGTAATACTTAACAAACGTCATTTACGTTTAACCTAATAGTGTACTTTATTTAGTAATACTTAACAAACGTTATTTACGTTTAACCTAATAGTGTACTTTATTTAGTAATACTTAACAAACGTTATTTACGTTTAACCTAATAGTGTACTTTATTTAGTAATACTTAACAAACGTTATTTACGTTTAACCTAATAGTGTACTTTATTTAGTAATACTTAACAAACGTCATTTACGTTTAACCTAATAGTGTACTTTTATTTAGTAATACTTAACAAACGTTATTTACGTTTAACCTAATAGTGTACTTTATTTAGTAATACTTAACAAACGTCATTTACGTTTAACCTAATAGTGTACTTTATTTAGTAATACTTAACAAACGTCATTTACATTTAACCTAATAGTGTACTTTATTTAATAATACTTTAAAATGTTGCTTAATTTTAACTGAATACTGTACTTTATTTACTGATACTCAACAAATGCTATTTACTTTTAACCTATTATCTCTATTCATTTACTTATATTTATAAAATGTCATTCACTGTCAAGGGTGTTTGTCTTGTATTTTTGTAAAATAAGATATTTCTTTTTCACACTTTTTGTTTACATTCGGGTTTATATATTACCGAAAATATACTTAACAGAGTTTGTTTCTGACTTTATCAATTTCTAGTTATAACCATGTCTTTACACATCAATAGATAACGTACTTTGTTTATTACTTTCTGAAATTATTTTCATCCACGTTTTTCTTGGTGGTTGAAGTTTTGTCCTTATAATGTTTAAAGTTTGCAAGTTTCTCCATATTCACGATAAATTCTTCATAATATTCACGAACTTTCTTTACCCTCATTATTCAAGCAATTTAAATTCAGAATACGCAAAAAGCTTTGTCACGATTAAGCCTAACGAGGTTAAAACTCACGCAAAACTAGTTAATATAAATTCTGTTTTCTGTTTACGCTACACACCGTTACTCACTCTGGCGGAACAATGTGACAAAACACGGATCCTGAAACGAGTGAGTGGGATTTTTCTGGGCGTAAAAGCCCGGCCTCATCAAATGAATCTCGAACCAGCATGGTGGTGGTGTATTACTTAACTTATATGTAAAGAACATCCGGGTGAAGCAGTAATGTACTGGCATGTTGTCAAATATAATTAGCTGCTTTGACATCATTTACAAATTTAGCAAGTCTCTTTTCGTTAATGTCAAGAAACGATGTCCAACAGGGTTCGTCTTTCAAAATTGAAAGACCTACATCAAATAGTAAATAGATCTATCGAGACAGATTAATATTATTTCATTTATCTCTCTTCTTTGTTTATCTAGCTACTTATCTATAATGAGCCTAGTAATCTTACAATGCTGTATTATGTACATTATCACAGAAATAATTTATTCCAAATTATTCTTTACTGAAACTGTTAATAAATTCTTGATATTAACTTTCAATCAGAGCAAGCTATCTACTTAAATCAAATTAAAATTCAACTCAGTAATGAGTATTTCTGATTAAATATACTGTTCTTGTGCTTTTAATTATAGATATTAAAATGCATTGTTTTATCAGTTGGGTACAATAACAATATACCGGTAGTTACAATCCATGGATTATTAATGAATAAGTTTCATTGACAGTATATTGATAGTTACAATCCATGGACCATTAACCAACAAGTTTCGTTGACAGTATATCAATAGTTACGATCCACGAACCATTAACGAAGAAGTTTCGTTGACAGTATATTGATAGTTATAATCCACTAACCATTCACGAACAAGTTTGATTGATAGTATATTAGTACTTGCAATATATAGATCATTAATGAATAAGTTTCTTTGACAGTATATCGGTAGTTACAATCCATGGATTATTAACGAAGAAGTTTCGTTGACAGTATATCAGTAGTTACGATCCACGAACCATTAACAAAGAAGTTGCGTTGACAGTATATTGATAGTTACAATTCACTAACCATTCATGAACAAGTTTGATTGATAGTATATTAGTAGTTACAATATATAGATCATTAATAAACAAGTTTCATTGACAGTATATCAGTAGTTACAATCCATGGGTCATTAATAAATAAGTTTCAATGACAGTATATCAATAGTTACAATATAAAGATCATGAATAGTAATCTTAAAGTAATCAGAATTAGGGCCTGATTAAACCAGCCTGTCTGAAACAGCCCCATCTGGCGAAAAAATATATTGCCTAATGATATGTTTCATAGATGTTCTGTGAGATTTAGATAAGGGCTTCTTGTTGACCAATTTATGATGTCTTTTTTTCTTTTGTATGAGACAGTCCACAACAATTACGGCTGTATAACACTAGCGTTATCAGAACAAAACCTGGTTCGATTTTCTTTCAAATGATCTGCTTAACTAAGTACAGTATCACAAAATAAATCGTGAAGCAGCTAATTTGTATATCTGAAGCAAAATAACATCTGTACATCCATCTAGAACGACACTTCACAGCACCACAACTAAACCGACATGATCCAATTCGATGATGTTGCACTCGGCATATAGTTCACTCTGGTTCTCTAGAGGGAGAAACATGTTGACCTCAACAAAAGTACAAACGCGTCATGCGATGTTCTATGGTAAACTGCATGTCTTCTCAATCTTAAACTATTAATTATTTGTCTCGTGATTTAGTCTTTATGAATCGCTCAAGTTGTTACCGTTGATCCAATGCTGAGCATTAGGGAAGTGGACTGGTGATTTATAATAGTCATTCATTGCAGGCCATTAAGTGGCGTGGTTGACTTTCCACGACCTTGTCCAAATTGTCTAGTATATATATCAATTGTACGACTGCACAATTGTATGCTTTTCCACTACGTACTTGGATACGCAAAACTGATCTGGCACTTTTATATTTGTTTCACTAGTTTCCATCTTTGACAAGATGTTCTTCCAAAAGCCTCCACCTATGATCAGCTAGTAACATTTTCACACAAATATATATATATAAATCTAAATTGAAAGCAATCACCAAAACAACAAATATACATAAATGATCAAATCTGAAGACTAAAGAGGGGACTCTATACCCAGGGTGTGTAGTTCATACAAAATACAACAAATATACATAAATGATCAAATCTGAAGACTAAAGAGGGAACTCTATACCCAGGGTGTGTAGTTCATACAAAATACAACAAATATACATGACATATCGATTCATGAAACTGTATTCAAATTTTCCAGATCGCATTAAATATTTTCTTGTTTCTGTTTTTGGTTGAATATATAACTCACGTTTTCCCTTATAGCAGTCACCCTACTGCAAGCTATACTCACTATAAAGCTGTTTGTTACATTAATTCTATCTTAACAATGATACTAGTAAGAAAAACACTGACGTGAGTCGCAGGTTTAGTCTAACCGGTTACTATGAAGAATGTACTTATGGGGAAAGTGCATAAGGAATATTAAGCATGTCGCGTGTATTTATGTACAGTTATATTTCGACTTAATATTTTTCATTAATGATACAGAGATATTTTATACAACATAAGTGACGAATTTCCGTACAGTATTTGTAAATTAGTATCTTTTTTGACAGTATTATTGGAGGAATAAGATTTTTTTTTTACAGAACAAAGTAATTACTATAAGATTTACAGAACTTTGGGTTTGAGTGATGCAAATAATCACTATAGGATTTTTGGTTTTATTTAAGCAAATAATCACTACAGATTTTTTACTGTTACCGAACTAAATGCTCACTCACGAGAGTGTTTTAAGTTTCACTGAACAAAATAATTGTTACATGTTTTTACTTTTACTGGATCAAGTAATCGCCAGAGGATTTTGGGTTTACTGAAGCAAATAACCAATACAAGGTTTAATGTTTTGACTGTTACTTAAATAAATACTTACTCACTAGAGTGTCATATGTTTTACTGAATTAAATAATTGCTACATGTTTTTGACTTTTACTGAATCAAGCAATTGATAGAGGAGTTGGGGTTTACTGAAGCAACTAACCAATAGAAGGTTTAGTGTCTTACCGAAATAAACAATCACTATATAATCACTATAGGACAGTGGGTTTTATTGTACTGATATAATTAATATAGGATAGTGGGTTTTATTGTACTAAGATAATTACTATAGGATACTGGGTTTTATTGCACTAAGATAATCACTACAGGATAGTGGGTTTTAATGTACTAAGATAATCATTATAGGATACTAGGTTTTATTATACTAAGATAATCGCTATAGGATACTAGGTTTTATTGGACTAAGATAATCGCTATAGATAGTTGTTTTTTATTGTACTACGATAATCGCTATAGGATACTAGGTTTTATTGTACTAAGATAATCACTATAGAATAGTGGGTTTTATTGGACGAAGATAATCACGATAGTGTACTGGGTTTTATTGGACTGAGATAATCACTATAGGATACTGAGTTTTATTGCACTAAGATAATCAATATATAATACTGGGTTTTATTGTTCTAACATAATCACTTTGGACTTTTTGTGTAACTTACAAACATTAAGTTCTGCATTTTCACAGCCAAGTTTAGAAAAGTATTGAATAGTTTTAGAATAGCCATTGTGGTTGAGCACCAAAAGTAAAATGTGTAAAATTTATCGACAATATTATTTTATCTGTAACGAAACTTTCTTCGATGACATCATTTATGTGTTCGTTGGAAAAGAAGTTTTAAAGTTATTAATAACCCTAGGCCATCAAACTTTCTGTACAGAGAAAATGTCTTTCTCCCAAGAAATGGTCCAAATACTTGTATTTCTTATCACTTTTTATATAGACAAAAAAAAAAAAAAAAATACTCAATGAGTCTTATTTTATGAATAAACAAGAGGGAATCCTCAATAGCCGCGACACCCGAAATTCTTTTATGCAATCTTAGATTAAATTAATTTATGAGACTTTTATTTTTGTGCGTATGTCCGATTTGATTATATTACTTGTCAGTATCTTTATCGGCCTACCCTCAAATTGAAATTATTTTAGGCAGGATTAGATTAAATTAACCCATGAGACCTTGGCCGAGGTTAAATATATCACTCGAAAGAGTTTGACCTCCTGAGTCCAAAACGGTAATTAGATCTCTGAAAAAATAACATGAAGATGAAACATTGATGATACGACTCGATTAATAAACTGAATAGGTAATTAATTATACCAAAAGAAAAACAAGCTTGCCAAAAATACAAAAGCCGAAGGCCTAATCGTTAGGTTTATAACATGTATTATAAATAATAGTTGTTTATTATTTTGAAATAGAAACACAGAAATCAGAGAGTCAAAACAGGTTTAAACTTTGGGATAATGAAATACCTGAAGTAGTATATTTAACTCTTTATTTAACACATGAAAATCACGGATATCGATAAAAACACTAAGTTGGTACATCAAATCATCACACTTAGCACTTCGGAGCAAAGTTATTAATTTGTTACTTGTTACGTGAAAGCAAAAATACAAAAGTCTCTTAAAGAACACCAAGATGAAACGACCAAATTTTACGCATTTAACAGTCGATAACGACCAAACTTTACACTTTTGACAGTGGATAACGACCAAACTGTACGCTTTTGACACTGGATAACAAACAAACTGTACGCTTTGACACTGGATAACGACTAAACTTTACACTTTTGACAGTGGATAACGACCAAACTTTACACTTTTGACAGTGGATAACGACCAAACTGTACGCTTTTGACAGTGGATAACGACCAAACTGTACGCTTTTGACACTGGATAACAAACAAACTGTACGCTTTGACACTGGATAACGACCAAACTTTACACTTTTGACATTGGATAACGACTAAACTTTACACTTTTGACAGTGGATAACGACCAAACTGTACGCTTTTGACAGTTGATAACGACCAAAGTTTACACTTTTGACAGTGAATAACGACCAAACTTTACGCTTTTGACAGTGGATAACGACCAAACTTTACACTTTTGACAGTGGATAACGACCAAACTGTACGCCTTTGACAATGGACAACGACTAAATTTTATGCTTCTGACACTGGATAACGACCAAACTGTACCTTGAAGATTTGAAAATATTTTTTTTTATATTGAAATGCTGTTCACACATTTCTTTATGAAAATTTACCAAGAACTTGCTACAATACACCTTTTAAAGTATTAAGCATCATGTTCTTTAACAATAAGCTCGCCTTTGGAAGCATAAAAGAAAAACACTGACATCAAGAGAATTATGCGACATAGCTTGTACGCATGGCTGCACTGTTCTTCAAATATTCCTACCAGTATGAAGATTATAAGGCTAAACAAATTGAAGGAAATAATTATAACTTGCAGTAATTTAAGTTGCTGTTGTAAATTCAAAGGTAATTTCAACGCTGTAGTCCATTTCTTGGGTATAAATTAATGAAGAACAATAGGGATAAAAAGCGTCAGTCTCATTGTGGATCTTAATAACAAAAATATTCTCTATAATTTTCTACAGATAAGTAAGTATACAGAAGGACAGATCGTGTCAAGAGTTTGGAGTATAATTGGTTTGGATCTGATTACTGAGAATAGCTTGACGTTCTTTACAGATACTTATAAGTTGTCAATTGTTTGGAGAATAATGGACTCAGATTCGATTTCTGATGCTGATTTTACGGTTGGCTAATTAAACTTTTTTTTGACTGAAATTCTGATAATTTTGTAATAAGTAACTGTCTGAGCCATAACGCTTATAAATGTCATGTAACTAGGCCTAATTTAAAAGACAACTTTTAAAACACATTTATAGTTTTATAGACGAAAACACTTCCTCCATCATGAAAAGAATATGTCAAGTTCGTTCGAAAACTCTTAATGATATGGTAATTGAGAATATGACAAGTTCGTTCGAAAACTCTTAATGATATGGTAATTGAGAATTTGCTTCCATAATGACTCATCACGTCCGTAACTTTTTAACATATAGCCTTAACGCATCCTAACCATTAAAACTGGATTTCAAAATGACGTTCATGATATTATTTCCTTTCCCAGAAAGTTATTCAGTGGCAATATAGGTGCACGCTTTTATATGAAACTTAAGCCGTGTATGAGAACATATGTTTGTTAGTACGTGGAACTATCGTTATGATCGTGGGCTGTACAAAACATCCATGTTTATGTTCTTATTTTTGTTCTATGTTCTAATTAAATGGTTTCGCGGTAAGTTTCCGAGTTTATAACGCTATAATTCGGGGTTCAATATCCGCAGTGGACATAGCTTAGACAGCCCACTGTACATATTTGCGTTAAAACAAAACCACCCAAACAAATCAAATTAAATCTGTATATATATGATAATCTTTATTCTGCTTATGCGAAGGAGGAGTTGAAAATGAAGTCATAAATAGAAACTATTCATATCTGTATTTCTATAGCTATCTTGAATAAGGCTTTAAGTGGAATGTCTGTTACCTCTCTTGATGAAAATTACGTACTTAAGTGTGACCTTATTCCTGAGGCACTGTTGAATCATTTGAAGCCGAATAACGATAAAGTTGAACTTAGTATAATAACAGATGTTCAAACCCATTATCCTTATTGACTAAAAGGGCTTTCTTATGTAAGCCACCCACTTTAAAACCCTAGAAGTTCTTAAAATATCCACATTTGATACAAGTTTCAGTAAAGTTAAAATTATAACCAGTCAGTAGCCCAGAACTTTCTATGACTGAAACCATTTTTATACTTGTGACTCTAGAAGTCAATTTTAACGTTCGTTTTTATCTCGTATTATAATTCAAACTTTCCACAAGAATAGAGCTAGTTTGGATAAAATCCCGTGAAAAAGATAACTGGGGGGGGGGGGATATAAAGGATATTCGTTAGTAAATTACTCGTATATATATATATACATGCTAATAAAAGTGGCGTGCTTTTTAAATATAATGCTAGGAATGAGAGGTGGTCGCCCCTTTTCACTTTTTTGAGCCGCAGCACACAATCCGTTCGTCCGATACAAAAGTACTAGCACTACGTGCAGTATTAAAGGTCACTATCGTTTGGTGTCGGCTTCATGTATTTTACTACTGATCTTATAGCTCATTTTTACCCTCATTCGGGGCATTATGACGGTAGAATTGAAATTGCTGATAACTTGGACGAATTAATTATCCATTTGAACTTGGTCTTTGTGAGATCCACCGGAGTTCCTTAATCAACATTCGTCTAAATTCCTCTTAACCACTTGTGTTCTTAGCCAGACAATTCTGTTTTACATATATTTTACATAAATGTGCCTGTAACCCACCAAAACTAAGCATACTATGCATCTCAAGTATATTTTGGTATAAGCAATTGATGAGGTATAGCAAAAGACAGTTAATCCACCCTGCATTTTCCCCTACTTCAAACTTTTGTGTGAATGTCTTTGAGTCAAACCACTTCTGTTATTGTTTGATACAACATGGTCAGCAAGGTAGATATGAACTGTTCAGATAATGATAAAAGGGTTTTTATAGGGCCTGTTTTAAAGGTAAGGCTAGATATAATAGTGGATTGTTTTAATAAGATTAATTAAGTAGACATAGCTGTATATTTTATGTAGATCTAGCTACCTAGATATAGACATGATCGTCGAGACGTAGTTCGTTAGATAGATGTAGATGATTTTTGTTAACGTAGAAATAGCTGAAAACAAATATGTATTGTTAAGATAGATAGAGCTAAATAAATGTATACGCTTATAGTACAGGCAGAACTATATATATGTAGATACAGTTTTGCATTGTTTGGGTAGAGCTAGTTAAAAGATATAGACGTGAATTGTTCAGATAGAGCTAGTTAAAAGATATAGACGTACATTGTTCAGGTAGGGCTAGTTAAAAGATATAGATGTGAATTGTTCAGGTAGAGCTAGATAAAAGATATAGACGAGAATTGTTCAGGTAGAGCTAGATAAAAGATACAGAGGTGAATTGTTCAGGTTGAGCTAGATATTGAAAGATATAGACGTGAATTGTTCAGGTAGAGTTAGATAAAAGATATAGACGTGTATTGTTCAGGTAGAGTTCGTTTAAAGGTATAGTTTAACATTGTTCAGGTAGAACTAGGTATGTGTATATGACGTGCATTGTTCAAGTTGAGTTTTGATACTCCCATAGAACTTGACGAACATATTTAGACGTTTGTTAGTCTATATGAGTTTGAATTGTTAACAACATTTAAATATAAATGTGTTGATAAGGCGGGTTAAGTAAACAGGTGTAGATATGTCTTGTCTGAGTCGGTTTAAGTATATATATATAGTTGAGGTAGGGTTAAGTATATAGGTCTAAGCGTGTATTGTTCAGTTAGAGTAAAATAAACAGAGATAGCTATGTATATATATTAGGTAGGTTTAAGACGCTATATATAGAGAATTAACTGGTATTATAGAGATTTTAATTGCGTAGGTTAGGCTAACATTACATTTCAGATCCGTTAGCTAAGCATATTGGTGAAATTGATAGGTTACAGATGTTCTCTTTGAAACTCTGCTTCAATAATAAGCTATCCACGTGAGGATTTCGATTAAAAAACATGTTCTTCCTTACTTTTAGAGAGTAAAAAAATAATAATAAACTAATTTTTATGTACACAACTTCTTTCAATTTTCTTCAAAAACATAAACTAACAGAAAGTAACAACGTCAACTAGTTTTCGTTTCGAGGATATGCTCTAGAGACAATTATCTGCCATCTTTTCGTGTAAGTGACGAGTTGCTGTCGTCATCATTGGAAATTTACAGGCATACGTTATCCATCAGTGTTGCCGCTAAGTGTGAATACATATATCATGCTTATCTTGCTACGTTATCTGTATGTTTCAGTTTTGATTCAGGCTTTCAGAAAACGTGATTCAGCGTTACCCAATTTCTGTAAGTAATCCCTGGACTACAGAGACTACTTGGACAATACTTTTTTTTAAAAAAACTTAATCACAATTAAATTATATTTCTAAGGTTTTAAAACAAATATTATTTTACCAGGAGTCTATGTTTGCACCGCGACGAAAGTAGCAATATTTTTTCATTAGAATTCTAAAAAAATTAATACAGAAAGGTAAACGTTGAGTTTTTTGATAATATAACATAATCGACATAATATTTTCTTATAAGTAAAAATGTAAAAGCTTCGTGTTATAATCGTTGCTTTTTCGGGAGATTGGATTACACAACTCTTGAATGAAATATAGTTTTGAATCTTTGTAACTTTTACATCTCTTTAACACATGGGAGCAATTGCATACAGATTACTACCGGGAACGTATTCTGCGTGTTTCAGTTGTTCTTTGTTTGTTTGTCCGTGTGTGTTAGTATGTTTGTGTTTCCGCGGCCGTATCTCGAAAACTAATAGACCGATGTACAACATGGGACTGTTATCCCCAACTTTGATTCGGATCCAATTCCGGATCCGGAGTTTGAATCACTTTGAAGCATTTTTTTATAATAGGGATGTAGGGCATTTTCGCGGATTTGGGTTAATAACTCTGTAAAGTGTGATCGGATTTGTGCCAAATTTCATGTGCACATTAAGGTTAAGACTCTTCATCACACTGCAGAAGATGATCCGGATCGTTGATCATTGTGAGAAATGTTTTCTGAGTTTTCGAATGTGAAATTTCCAATCTCGAAAAGGAGCGGCGGGGCGAGAGTATGCAATCTCTCTGATTGCTCTCCTTTCCTTTGCGAAAACACTTGTCCCATAACATAAACTTTTTTAATATTCTACAGGCAAAACTATCCATGTTACCATTGTGCTTTTGTAGTGTGACACTATATAATTGTGTTACTGATCGATAGCTGGTGAAGGTTTACACTATAATACACGGTTTCGCCAGTTGAGGTTAATTGCGCTCAAAGCTAGAGAGATTTTTCCGAGTATTTACTCGCCCTCGCTTCATTAGTCTGTTGAAACTCGTGAGGTGTCTCCGCCCTCTCAGCTTTATTGTCTGTGTCTGTTTTCCTAATCACTCTACTTAATCGGTAAATACTAGACTTGTATTAATTCATGGTAATGTTCGTAATATGACCAATTTGCCCCCGAATGACAGGTTTGACAAGACGGCTTTCACACACACACACACAAACAAATATTAATATATACATATTTTTTGCGCTGCAGGCTGTATATTAATTTATTACCAAGTAATTATGGTTTTCGCTTGTCTGTTGCCATTTTATTCTCCTAGCTGTAATCAAGGAGTTGCCCTTTGTTTGTTAAGTTCCAGGAGTGACATTGGAGCAACTTTTAAAGGTTTAGGTGCTGGTCTCTAATTTCTAAATTACAAAATAATTAAATAAGAATAAAATGTAACAACAGTTCCAACCAAAATATCATACTCCAGTTCAGAATACCATGGATTTCTGCTGAATTAAAGACAAATTGTGTGCTGCGTATAAAAGCTGTCACTCTCTATAGTGTATCAACGCCTGCTTTAGAAGATAATACATGCGGTCACATGGCTTTAGATAAACAGGAAAAAGGATCCTGAGCTCGATAAAGCATTAACTAATTACTAGGAATTGAAATAATGTTGATGTGTTTGGTGTAGAGGGTCAAACACTTTTATAATACTTTGAAATGCTGGCGGGTGAAGCGAGGCAGAATTGGGTACAGGCTTTCTTCACATATGCGCTATACACATTAAGCCATACCAGTGCGGTAACTATCTAATATCAAGGAAAACTTTCTGTCTGTCTGTGGGCGCATCTCCTCGTAAACGAATTGACCGATTCAAACCAAACTTGGCATGTTAACTTGTAAATAAAATTTTCAGCATTTTGACCATAATAATAATAAAGCATTCAGTTACAATGCGGAGAATAAAGATATTAGGGCTGTTTAAGTTTCTCTCCCTTTTGTGATTCCCACCATTTAAATTCTGGTTTATACTAGGGTTAGAATAAGCGTTTAAGTCTTAATAAGAGAAATATTTCATAATTACAATATTTTAAAGGATATTTCTTACTTCTTGGCCATGAATTTCGCGCAAAGCTACACGAGGGCTATTTGCGTTAGTCGTCCATAATTTAGCAGTGTAAGACTAGAGGCAGCTAGTCATCATCGCCCACCGCCAACTCTTGGGCTACTTTTTATATTAAAACGTCACATTAAAACGCCCCCACGGCTGAAAAGGCGAGCATGTTTGGTGTGACGGGGATTCGAACCCGCGACCCGCAGATTGTGTGTCCAAAAGTCGAGATTATTATTAAATTTAATGTATTAAATGTACCGAATTTAGACAGTATAAATGTTGACCATATCTTTACTGTGAAGTGGGCTGCTTTGAACAAGAAGTGATGCAATTGCTTTGGCATTTCTGCCAAGTTTTTCGACTCGACTGCTACACTTCTGATCTACTTTCCCTGTCTTACAAGAATTCTCTTCGAGAATAAACGCTACTGAAATTTCTGGCAGAAATGTTTTAGTGTGTTTTCTGCGTTTTCAAGACAAAAAAAAAAAAAAAAACAGAGAAGAGGGCAGTCTTTTTAAAAAAACCTGAAAAACTTTTAAGGAAAGACATTTAATCTGCATTAT
>NW_013666365.1:228063-243400 GCF_000517525.1 Limulus polyphemus
CAGAATGTTTAGTGTGTTTCTGCGTTTCAAGACAAAACAAGATGAGTGCAGTCTTCTTAAAATAACCTGCAAAACTTTTAAGGTAAGACATTTAATCTGCATTATAAGAGCTTCAGAAATAAAGAACATTTTGGACTCAGACTTTACTCGGATCTGTTGGTCTTTCACCAACCAAGGACACACAGAGTTAGATATGCAATTTGCCGCTCAAAAAATTAGTGAAATTGTACACATAGTTAATTTCTATAATAACTTCTAATTAATTTCATGTTTGTCTAAAATATACATTATTCAAAACGATCATTATACGCATGCGTTATAATGAAACAAATTAAACATACTTGATAATTCAGTGTTATTTAAGTTTCACCATAAAATGCAAGATTTTGTTTATTATTTTAGAATTCGTAGTTAGAAGGCCTGTATAAAATTAGAAGTTTCTCTCCTGGTTATATCCCTGCATGAGTCAAAGATTAAAACAAAGCTAACACGTCTATAAGCCCTAATGCATTAGAGGATATTTCTACTGAGTTCACAAATTAGTAGATCGAAACGTCAAGCCCTCCAGTGGCACAGCGGTATGTCTGGGGACTTACAACGCTAGAAACCGGGTTTGGATACCCGTGATGGGGAGAGCACAGATAGCCCATTTTGTAGCTTTGTGCTTAACTTTAAACAAACAAACGGAACGTCAACGTAATAACACATTTTTGTGTACAACAAATGCAACTACTGTTCCTCTTGTTATGTGCTTATCCAGTAATATATCAAGTTCGTATTAGATAAGTTGCATTTAAGCCACATTATTCTATAAAATAAAAATAGTTCGTGCAATTCCAAGTAGAAATGTTCACATTATTCATAATAGTGTCGTGTTAGTAGATAAAGTGTTGCATCATGTGTATTACAAAACATTTTATAGATGTTTTCGTTTATGTTTTTATCTCTGTCATGTAGCAACACGATGATGAAATAGGGAGGGATATGTTAGTGTTTCGAAGACATGTCACGCACTTGGTAAAATGGTGCTGTGCAAAGAGGACGTTCGTATACTGAACCTGAATGACGGTGTGCAACAATTATATAAAATGAACGAAGAAATTAGAGGTATATGGGTATGACTGTCTCTCAAACAACTCTCGATGGTTCAAAGTCTCCTGTGGTAACGTGATAAGTACTTTGGATCAACATATAATAATGATGTGAAAATTATAATTGACAAGTAGGTGGAAGATCAATAGATAGTTTTTACAGACAACCGTCATTTTCCTGAACTTGTTACGTACACGTAGTTTAGTGATTCAGTGAAATTAAGATTTCTTAATTGTTTACTAAAGACGTGTGACAAAATATTTTTTACATAATTACTGTACTTTCACATATCTAATAAAACTAGTTATTTCCAGTGTCTATAAACGACAGCATATATATATATATATATATTGCAGTATTTAGATCCAAACTAGTTTTACTGGTCAACAATATCTTAATAAAATATTTCCACAGAAGTTATCTTTATATTTTCGGATCTGTGTATCACGTTTAGGTGTTTAAATACGTATTGATATACCTAGCTATACATATGATAGTCATTGTGTGTGTGTGTAAAACAGTATGTAGTATTATCGAATAAGATTAATATTCTTGGGGACAATTCAAGCTTCTTGTCTAAGTTTATTTGTAATATCTTCTGTGTTAGAACGCTAGAATACATATAACAACATTAACACGTTTATAAAGGACGTTGTTTTTGTTGTCGTGATACTTAGTTATTTAGAATGTTATAAGTAACCTAATTACTTAGGTAAGCACGTACACGTGTAGTATTATTTGTGTCAACAATTTCAAAGTAAAAATTACTAACTTCTTTACCTTTACAATCGCTGGCAACTCCTTCATTCCGGTTAGGAATGAAAAGAAATGCATGGAAATGTGAAATGAAGATAGCCGTACATATATATATGTTAACAGAAGACAAAAAATAATGTTGACAGCTTTCACAAAGAATTTTAAAATTCGTCTCTTATGTTATTTGACTAATCCAGGAACTGGCATTTTATACACAATATTAATTTTTGAATGTTATAAATTTTTCAATCACATTACCCGTCTGATAAAATAGTTGGATTCTAGAGCTATCTTTCTGATCGAACCCTGAAAGTATATTAAATCAATTTTAAAAACCGCTTTTGAAACGTAGTTGGTTTGAAATGTGATTTCCTCGATACATGTTTTGAGTGGTATTGTCTGACTAAATTGATCGGTTCTTGTAGGTCTCATAGAATAATTTTGAAATTACAATTTATAGGTGAAACATTTTCACCAAGACTGGTAACAGTATTGTGCTTCTAGATTTATGTTTAATAATGCACTTATTTATATGTGTTTAATAATGAGGGTTGTTCAGCATTAAGTGTTACCGTAAAATATCGTACCGGCTATAATATTCATATTACAATGAATCCATGAGATATAAGGTCAGGATATGAAATATAAGGTGGGACTACTAAATAATCTATAAATGTGAGGCTACTCATCTTTTTTTTATTGATTCCAACATTTTCTGTATGGATTTCCAACATCAATTATAAGTTAACTTTAGGAAATCTTCCTTCAAAATCTATTTATATTTTATTATTTAAACATCTCATTTGTATAAATCGATATGTCTTGTATATTTTTCAATATTTAAGATAATCAAAAACAGACTTTAGAATGTCTATTCTATTCATATTTTTATCACAAGTTCTTTTATCTGTTAATGAGAATCAAAAGCGTTTTTGACATTACAAAATACGTGAGAGTCAATTTGTGAGTTCATTAAGTAACAACATTTTACCGGCTAATTCTATTTCGTATGGAAAGAATAATTCTTTCATATAATGCTTCTGGAAGAAAATGTCAATTACTTGTGCATTATTTTGATGTAATCGCTTCATTGTAAACACAAGCACAGGTTTAGTCTCGTGCTCTTTGTCTTTCATCATAGGATCGAAGCTTTGTTCTTTCTCGTAAAAGTCAAATAAAACGTAGCAATGATGATAGAATCCAATAAATATTACAAGATCCCAATGCATTATAAACTATATTAATTATTTCATGGACTTTACACATTTGGAAAAGTCCAAATAATTCTGCCTGGTTTCATTATTATGACTGCGTACATGCAATAGTAGTTAGTGCATGTTTCTTTTTGTTTAATAGACTCACTTCTCATTAAAACATTTTTGAACAGATTTAAGTAAATCGTTTTGTTTTTCAAAGATTGCAACTAGCATATTTTCTCAGTGATTTTCAAAATATTCATGGCTCGGCATGGCCAGGTGGTTACGGTGCTCGACTCGCAATCTGCTGGTCGCGGGTTCGAATTCCGTTCCACCAAACATGCTCGCCCTTTCAGCCGTGGGGGCGTTATAATGTGACAGTCAATCCCACTATTTGTTGGTAAAAGAGTAACCCAAGAATTGGCGGTGGGTAGTGATGACTAGCTGCCTTCTCTCTAGTCTTACACTGCTAAGTTAGGGACGGCTAGCGCAGATTGCCCTCGTGTAGCTTTGCGCGAAATTCAAAAACAAACAAACAAAATATTCATATTTGTTGCAAGTCAATAAAATCTACAGTATCTCGAACCGTGTATGTTCTAAACTTTACGCATGATTTTTTTACATAGATGGTAACGTGGTGAGCTTTATATATAATTTCTACGCAATCAGCAGTGTGACAAAATGAGTATATTGGTAAACTTTAGAATAACTTCCACGAATGAAGATATGCGTTAATCGACAAAAAATTCAAATATTCAATGTTTGCTCACAGAATTGGCCTATTGCTAAATATTTCATATCGCTTTACTTAAATAGACGTCGGAGGGCTCTAACAAGCAAGCTTACCCTTTTCTGCTATTGTTCTGAAGAAATTAGCTTATTAAGTCATGCCATAAACCAATAACATCTTTAAGCTCCCTAAACGTCAGCATATGATTCAGTTCTATGCTGCTAACGGCTCTTTAATCTCTCTCTCTCTCTATATATATATATATATACAGTCCCGTCATATTAAACGTGATAAGTGTAACGTGTAGCTCCGACATCTTGCCAGATTAAAGCTTGATAAATGTGACGTGTAGCTCTGACGTCTTGCCAGATTAAACCTTGATAGATGTGACATGGAACTGCGATAGCTTGCCAGATTAAAGCTTGATAAGTGTAACGTGGAACTGCGACGTCTTGCCAGATTAAACCTTGATAAATGTGACGTGTAGCTCTGATTTCTTGCCAGATTATATCTTGATAAATATGACGTGGAGCTCCGACGTCTTGCCAAAGTAAACCTTGATAAATATGGTATGGAGCTCTGATGTCTCGCCATATTAAACCTTGATAAATATGGTATGGAGCTCTGATGTCTCGCCATATTAAACCTTGATAAATATGGTATGGAGCTCTGATGTCTCGCCATATTAAACCTTGATAAATATGGTATGGAGCTCTGATGTCTCGCCATATTAAACCTTGGTAAATATGGTATGGAGCTCTGATTTCTCCCAAAGTTAAATGACACATTGCAAACGTAACTTGAATAATATATCTTTAATAAGATTATTTACACAGACAAACAAAAATGAAAAAGTTGCAAAACTATACAGAAACGCATGTGACTCACAACCTTGGAGAGGAGAACTCGATCTTAAAATATTAATAGCGGTAAATAAAGTAAAACAGCATTACATACTTCACATTGACAGATATTAATGGTTGTTATTATGTTTTTCACTAAGATAATAAATTATAATAGATGGTGCTATACCGAGGGTATGGAAACTTGATTTTAAGCCTCATAAGCCCTCAGATATACACCTGAACCATCAGTGGGGCGAAACTAGATAATAAAGTATTTTTATAATGCTACATATTTAATGTACATGCCTTAGATTAAAGAACGGCATTGCATCATTTTAAGTTGTTTATAAGCATTTCTCTATATTTATATTTTAAAGATATGAATATATATAAAAACAAGATAGACTCTACTATCTTAGTTCTGTCTTAATGCAAATATATTTCAACAGTTCATAGCGTTTGAGTAATAAAAGACAAATTATGAACTAACATCAATCAGTTCTGCTCATTTATAAAACTAAATTCCATTCTTGTTCTTGTAAAACTGATATTTGTGGAAAACGTTTAAATGTGCTTATGAACTTAACCTTTTGTTGATTATATAAAAGTTTACTAAACACTGTCTTTAGTCTTTTCTCAGTAACAATGCATGTTGCCATCTCTTCGAGGGAGAAAAGTGCATTCGTGAAACTGAACATTATTATTACAATTACGAGGTTATTTTAAAACAAAAACCATGACTTTTAATTTCCTAGTCATAATGCAGTTATTATACAAAAAGTGTTAAGACACTGTACAAATGATCTTTCAGTTTCTCAACATGACTGAGATTATCACTAGTTAGTGTAATAGCAAATTCTAATCAGAACAGCATTTCTTATTTTTACAAAAAATGAAAACAGAACAATGTGTTACAAACGCGTACTTACTCCACCAGAAGTAATTTTTGCTTACGTTTTCATCTGGTGGATCTTCTTCTGACCATCTAGATGGAACTACTGGCAATGCTGACTTCTAGTAGTTTCATTAGTTTAAGATCGACAACATTTACGTTATTTACCTCTTTGACTATAGTTTACATTTCTTGAAAAAACTCTAAAAAAGATATTTCACTATGAAATAATTACAGTGAGTGAGAAAAATATCTGAATTTTAAGAATCAGCATTATATAACACAATAGTGCACTTCTAAGTAACTAATAATGTAAAACAATTATACTATTTCATAAGGAAGGAATTTATCATATCTAGTCAGAAAATAATCCATGTAATTTATACACATACTTTCATGTAATTATATATATATATATATATATTATTCCTGTAAACTCCCAGTGGAGCATAGGGCTGTAACAACACCTCACCAACAGAAAGTTGTTGTTGCAGTTACTTGTTGCAGGTTGGTTTTTACGGGGTGCAGTTGCTAGCACCGCGCCCAAACCTCCTCCTTTCTCATCCTGGACTTGGGACCAGGCAAAGGCGGAGGTTGGCATGTTTGGTGTGACGGAGATTCGAACCCGCGACCCTCAGATTACGAGTTGAGCGCCCTAACCACCAGGCCATGCCGGGCCCAGTGTTATATTTAGTTCTTCCAATTTCTTCCCTATTTATTTTCTCAGACTGTACTGTAATACTGTATTTCACCTATTAGGCAAGACTTGGACCAGGAAGGTTTCTAATCTTTTTAACCTTCTGAATTTGTTAAACTATTGCTTGATACATTTAAGACCTTTTTTTTCTAACTCAAAGAAGCCATTGTGGTTATTTTTGAAACTTCCGTTTGTTTTATTTTTGTTTGCCTGTAATACATAGGTACAAATAATTCATGTTACAATAATCATTCTTCAAATGCATAGTTAGCATTTAAGTTAAAGAAACAATTATACTATATTCAAATACAATTTACTTGAAGGATGTTCTTTTTTTTATAGAATATTTCAAATGCGCAAGACTTTTAGATCTCAATCACCTTATATCAGCAGCTTTCTAATGCATAGGATTCGATTCTTTCGGATAGCTACTGTTTGGACACTATCAACACTGAAGCAAACTGTGTGTGTCCAGGAATACAAAAGGTTGTCTCCAAATATTTTGAACAATACGATGTCATTTAAACAGATATATAACACATGACTTCTGTAACACCCAGTCTGCAAGTCAATGAAACTGAATTCGGAGTGTCACGGTTTCCGGCATTCGGGTTAGAACCAGAAAGAAAAATTACTCGGATAAAAGGCTTGATTCCTTATCCTAAAAAAAAAACAAAAAAAAACAAAAAAACTTTACTGTCAAAAAGAACTCGCCTCTCAATAGTGTTCGGCAACGAAGATGCAGGGTTTAAGGGGTTGGCTGGACTGTATTCCTTTTGCACAAAATGTAGTAGACGCATTCATGTTTAGGCAAGCATCGCAATTAGACACCTTACAGCGGCAAGTAAGCTTCTTTGAGCCTTCTTCAGCTATTTCTATCGACAGAACTTGCGAAAACGCAGAGGACCTTTAGGCTTGAGGAATCAGATCTTGTATTGCCCAGCTTGCGTGCCCACAAGCGTGTTTTGTGTGAGATTTTGGATTGGGATTTTTATTTCTTCGTAGCTTGTAAACTAGTGCGAGTTCGGCCAGGCTATCGAACATTTCAGATTGAAGATATCGTAAGAAGTTCAAATTCATATAAAAATGAAGAAATACAATAACAAAAAACAAGCGTATCGCAAAGCTTCGTTTGGGAACCAACTCACCAAACATACTTCCCTCACTCATAGATTGTGTATTAAAAACGTGATTTCTCAGACTTTTACAAGTCAATTCATATATTAAAACATGTGGAGTATGAAAACATGAAACAACTTCAAAAGTCTATAAAAGTTGGCTGACAAGTACGTGGCCAGTCAGGCTTTTGAAAAGGAGGATTCCATTCTTCAAAAGGAAAATAAACAACATGAGATTCTAAGGTTGGTGAAATTTCATGTTTTTTACCCTTCTACTTATAACGTTTCACATAATATGGTATGAATCCCTTTTCTGAGTTGGCGAAACATTATTTAATTCTAGTCAATCTTCGTCAGCTTAAAGAAGGCGTAAACTCCATAACAGTTTTGGTTGTAACAAATAGCTAAACACTAAACACGATAGTGCTTATAGTATATAGAGATGGACTGGGAAAAAATGGCCGACTCATATTGTGTATTGCTCATCATAGTTTCAAATCTCTTTTAAAACAAGCTAAGAGACTTTTATAAACACCAAACTTACGTTTACGAGGTCTTCAAAAGCTATTAAGACCAAACTTAAGAATATTATAACATTTTATGATTAATATGGCATAAAGAAAAAAAACTCCCATGGGGAACTCAGATGAGTAACACCTTGGACTTGGATAGTGTTTACCCAATTTTTGCGAAATTTGTTACGTAAAACTGCTAATTTCTTTTACTTTCCATTTGAGGAATAATTTATCATGAACAACTATAGTGGTTCATAATAGGGATCGCAAAGAATTGCACAAAACCGTAATAGAACTTTCGTACAAAAAGCACCTCAAACTAGTAAAGATACAGTTCAAACAACACTTTAAAACCTTTACTATTGACTGTTAAGGCTGTACACATATAAAAATGCACAAAAAAGCACATATGTTAGTCTGACAATAAAAAGAAAATTCGCTTAAAACGGCCCCTTTGTAATCCCTCTTATTATTATTATAATTTTCTTGCTAGCCTACAACAAAAACGGCTTCGTATATTGCACCCAAACCTTTTATAGAATACTAAATAAGGCTGGAAATAGTGTCTACATTATTTTCTCAAGCTACAAATTACTATTTTGACTCCATGTCTACGGTACTTATCAATTTTAGTGGAGTGAAAATAGGGATTTGTATCTTGAGAAAATAATGTAGACACCATTTCCAGCTTCGGTTGTTTAAATTTTTGGAGTCTCTAGTTCTAGGTTTGAAATTATAAACTTTGCATTTTGATTCAACTTCTTTCTGTACTTTGATGATGGTCTCTTTCCCGATTTTAAATTAATAATTTTTAATTATTTTGTTTCTTAAGTTTTATGTCCGTTTATGAAGATTAAATTTTAAGCTACATACGCATATGCATTCAGTTGAATGTTATATGTTTTCAACAGTTTACTGCTGCAATGGCTTTTCTTCTATCCAATCATTATCTACTGAGCCAGATGGTTTTGTGCTTGAGGTTTCGTGCATGCAAAGTGTGAAAATCAGTAGAATAAATCACCACTGAAGAAAATAGAAAAATCTACTATGGTAATCGTCTACTGTTAGAAAACTCATTGAAATAGTTGCAGAAAACCACGTAGAGACAGCGAATTCGAGAAATGATGAATCCTCAACGTGGCACTTTCCAATTAATGTGCTATAAGTTGCACAAACTATTTTCTAACTAATGCACATTAGTAAAACATCGGATCTTTTCAATGGCGGAAAGTGAAGGACTTGGAGAAATTATTCAGGGCGGAAAAACGAAAGCTCTTGAATTAATTTTGAAACTACCCTATAACATACTCAATAGTGCATTCATTACTGTTGTCCATGTTTCAGTAAAATATCCGTAGCCGTTTTTTTCTGTAGCGGCTTGTAAAACTATGATCAATAATAATAAGGCTGAAGACACTGCAATAAATATACATATTGTTTACTGTAAGAAAACGAAGGGTTTCCGACTAGTATAAAATGAAGCATTTCTAACTAGTATAACGGTGCTTATATGGCTTCGAAGAGCTTGTGTTGGTAACGAAGAACTTAGAAAATATTAGTGGGTGAAAATCTCGACTTTCAAGAATCAACTTAAAAATAGCCCTACAATATTTGCGGCAGTTTGTTTAGTAGCTGTGCACAGATTTTGACGAAGTATACCTAACCGTTTTTTGCTGTAGGCTTCGGTGCTTGAATGGCATCAAAGAGAAACTTGACAAGTAGCGATGAAAAAACTGATCAAACCTCTCCGTCTCTTTGAAGAATAAAAATAAAAATAGTACTGTGATCTACACAGGAGTTTTGTGAGTAGGTTTGACCTGGATTGGATAAAATATTTGTAGCCATTTTTTCTGTAGTCTTGTGAAACAAGAATAATATGAATAATAATAATATGAAGAACAAATGGATCAATTTTGAATTTTTTCTAACAATTGGAAATTTTTTTTGGGCTATTATCGATATTTTAGCAGTCTAAGGTCTTGAGTGTTGTTTTAAGAGTAAACCTGCTTTTTTAAGATGGTTTTTCCCGTATGTTCTATTAGAATTTTTGTGAAATTCTAGGGCGAACCCTATTATGAACCATCATCGTGAATCATGATATGTGCTTAGTGGGGGTTGTGTCTTAGTTTAAGCATATATTTGCCCATTGCTATGCATTGTATATATAGATAGAATTTAGTTACACAGAAACTGTAAATGCTCACTATATTCTCTAAGAAATTTACGTGACCATCTCCAGCTACAGTTTACATCTCGAACAATGCGACCAAATAGTCAGTAACTACAGTAAATCATCATGAACCGTATCAGCTAGCTACTATTTATGTTTATTATCATTACAATGTATAAAGTTAGCTACCATTTCAAGTAATTGTTTGCCCATAGTTGAGCATAAAAAAGCCAGCAAACAAAATAAATAAAAAATTGGAAATTTAAAAACCTGCTGTTACGTATTGAGAATTTGAAATAATCCAAAGCCGCGTTAAATAATTTAACTTTTAATAGTTGAACTGTACCCTGGATTTAGTGCTTAGAAATATGCCGATATTTTATTTAATTTACGCTATTTGCCAACAAGATTAATTCACACCGTTTTTGTTTTAATATATATATATAGACAACAGTATAATCTGCAATAGCAGCTATTACGATTAGTTATTATAAATAAAGTTTCATAAACAGAAATTTCACTAACTTACAAATAACCTAATATCGTCTTCCTAGTTCAGAGTCTCCTTGATATCCAGCGAGTTAATTTGAAGTCGATGTATAATTATCGGGAAGCTAGCTAGCTTTGTCAGGCACTGAATTGTTGGGCCGTTCATAAAACCACTAATGTCCGATGAGAAATCAGTAATATTTTTAGAAAGATATTAACGCTTGATGAGAATTTACTGACGTTCGAAATTTATAACTGTTCCTGGTCAAATGTCGTATATTTTCCTGTTGATAAGGGTTAGCAAAATCACAGTTTATAGTTTACACGGTTATAACAGTTTCCTAGTAGACTTGTCTCTTCTCTGTTGTTTTTATAAGCGAGGCACATTTTCCAGAAACTTCTGATAATACCGGTTACGGAAGTGGATATATTGTTGATTCTTGTCTTCACGAATATTCTACAATCATGGAGAATTGGCGGGAGTTTCACCATACGTAACTAACACGGTAAGCTGGACACACTCTCAAGTATAAACTTATTCGAAACAAACGTTGACATTAAAATAAATATATAACAAATTCATTATATGCAACACATATTTGATACTACAAGTCACGCATATTTCTAAATACAAATTCAATCCAAACAACTTTCATATTAAAAATAAATACATAATGATAAATTCGTTACACATAGTATAAATAATTTTTATACCAGATTATTACCATTTTCTAGAGAATTAATGGCAGAACATCATGGACATAATTCTTTATATAAACAGAAAGTTATTTTTTCAGCTTTTATTTATATGTTTGCTAGTTTTTGTTGTTTAATGTAAACTTCTCTAAATACACAAATACATTTATTCAGATTTTGTATTCGTAAGCTGGGTGGATCCTGGGAGCAAAACCCGCTTATTATATGTATTGTATTGATTCACGATATCATGTTTTTCTATTCAATTTGATATACAAATTAAAGCTTCATTAAACAGCTTATTATTCTATAGTTCAAACATTAGATAATCTTCAAATAACAACCGGCCCCCCAGTGGCACAGCGGTATGTCTGCGACTGATACCGCTAGAAACTGGGTTTCGATACCCGTGGTGGGCAGAGCACAGATAGCCCTTCGTGTAGCTTTGGGCTTAATAATAAACAACAAACAACAACAACAATAAGAATTGTCAACCAGAGAAGCTGGGTTTGTGTGTTGTTCATATCTTCGGATTTTTCTGTTGTGTTATTGTAGTTAGCTTCATTAACGTATAAGTTACTATTTTTCTGTTTTAAGTAATTTGTTGGCTTTTGGCTGAATCAGAAGTTATTAATGATTATACCCAGCGCCTTTGGAAAGTAAAATGATATTCTAAAAGATACGTAATCCGATAGTAAAACTGATTATTAAAAATGTTATTTGTTAAAGCAAAAAATAGCTCTTTGGATAAGGAAGTTATTAACGAACTGCAAAGTTTGCAGACTTAATATTTGAAGGCTAATACAAAGTTTGCAGACTTAATATTTGAAGGCTAATACAAAGTTTGCAGACTTAATATTTGAAGGCTAATACAAAGCCAAGTTTTTAAAGAAAATATGGAAAAAGGCTTAAATGTACAAATAATATACGTCTGAGACCACAAAATGGAAATTTTACTAAAAAACAAAACATGATGCAAGCAAAGTATATCTAGATTGGATTTCTTCTAATGCCAGTATATGTTAAGATTTTATAATATTCTAAATATATTTTCCCCAGAAGTATATATGTTTCGCGTTATGCACTACTCGAATTAGAGTCAAGAAGACAGTTCAAAAGTGTAGGTTATAAAGTGGAGTGGTCGTTTAACGTATTCGACATTGTACATTGTAAGGTTATGCTAACTTTCTAATGCTTTTCATTGTTACATAAACCATTTACACAGTACTGCAAATTACTTTTTACAATACATACATAATCTATTATAATATTTCGTTTAAAATGAACACTCTTAGACTAATTATTCGTGTTAACTTATTCAAGAATGAACGCTTTTGGACTGATAATTTAGATTCATTCAAAAGTGAACACTTTTAGACTAATCAGCTGGATTACTTAAATAATTTAAAAGTGAAAATTTTTGCACTAATAATTCAGATTAATTCATTCAAGAATCAACACTTTTAGACTGTTCATTTAGATTCATTCAAGAGTAAACACTTTTAGACTAATCATCTGTATTAATTAACTCAAGAGTGAGCACTTTTCAACTACTCATTTGGATTAGTTCATTTTGAAAAATTAAAATATGTGAGACATTTATTTGATTCATCTGAAACGGTTTTTACAGTTTGAAAAAGACAAGTTTTTTTGTATTTCTGAGGTTCATTTCTCTTGGGTTGGTTTTGTACCTATTCTCTGACGTTTCTATGTTTTTAAACAATTGTTCCTCCATCAGCTGAAGTTGCCTCGTTTTTGGGTTGGATTTTAGTTGTCTCTTAGGATGCTTTGTTTTGGGGTTGATATTCAGTTGTTCTCTGAACTTGTTATGTTTTTAAGTTGATATTTAATGGTACCCTGAAGTTGTTTCGTTTCGGTGTTGGTATTTAGTCGTTCTGGAATGTGAAAAGTATTTGAATATTTTTGAGTCACATCAATCGTAAACATATTTTCATTTTCAGTGACTTAAGAGATGTAGAAGTGTTGATTAGATTACATTCTAAAATATTCAATAAAAGTGTATCTACTTTTTTTGTTCTAGATTAAATTTTGTATCTTTAAATGTATCACCGGTAAAATATTCATACGTTTCGAATCTTTAAAAAGATGATATTTATAGGCAGTCAGTAACAACAAAATAGTTGAAGCTGGTTGTGATGAATATCTCCAGAGAATCTATGAAGTGAGTTTAAATTTCAAAGCTGGTTGGTATGGATCGATTCGTAGATCCAATCATGTTTGTTTTCGGATATATCACGTCGTTGAGTTGTTGAATGAAGACAGAAAACGTGTTAACTGCGCAATAACCTATTCATAATCGTTTTAGTTCCTGACGTCACGTATGCAACCTTGCTGTTCTCGACATTCAGTTTTCATTACTTATACTTGTGTTAATGACAATCAGATGAGTGGAATAAAAATATTATTATAGATATTGAACCTAGTTTATCGATTTGACAGCGTACATTTGTTGAAGTATTAACTGACAAATATATTTCACGTAAAATTAACATCAATTTTTGAACTGAGTTTTTTTTTACCAAGTATGATATGGAAAGGTTTAATACTGTGAGAAATGTATTGACCTGGTAAGGGTGTGAATCCGTGTTGTAACAGTAGTGATATGGAAAAAAAACACAATTAGGTTTGACTTGCGTGGGTGCGCGAGTGTCGTATGATTAGAAACGTTACTCAACTTAATGAATGTCATTACAGTGCAGACTTGGAGAACTCGAGTATATATTTTTGCGACATAATATAGTCCTCACTCGAAAGAATATTGAAGTTTACTTGGTTTCTCCTAAAGGTTACCAATGTTTTTGAGACTGCTAGGTAAAATATTCGTCTTTTAAAGCGTTTTTATATTTCAATGTAAATAATTTAAATGTGAAATAAGTTTAGGTGTTAGTAAAGTACACTAGTGTAGACATTAATAGTAACACTATTACGAAGAATGTGAAAAAAAGTTTAGGTGTTAGTGAAGTACACTAGTGTAGACATCAGTAGTAACACTATTACGAAGAATGTGAAATAAGTTTAGGTGTTAGTGAAGTACACTACTGTAGACATTAATAGTAACACTATTACGAAGAATGTGAAATAAGTTTAGGTGTTAGTGAAGTACACTAGTGTAGACATCAGTAGTAACACTATTACGAAGAATGTGAAATAAGTTTAGGTGTTAGTGAAGTACACTAGTGTAGACATTAATAGTAACACTATTACGAAGAATGTGAAATAAGTTTAGGTGTTAGTGAAGTACACTAGTGTAGACATTAATAGTAACACTATTACGAAGAATGTGAAATAAGTTTAGGCGTTAGTGAAGTACACTGGTGTAGACATTAAGAGTAACACTGTTACGAAGAATGTGAAATAAGTTTAGGCGTTAGTGAAGTACACTAGTGTAGACATTAATAGTAACACTATTACGAAGAATGTGAAATAAGTTTAGGTGTTAGTGAAGTACACTAGTGTAGACATTAATAGTAACACTATTACGAAGAATGTGAAATAAGTTTAGGTGTTAGTGAAGTACACTAGTGTAGACATCAGTAGTAACACTGCTACGAAGTCTACCAATCATTACAACACAGAACACCAACACCTAAATTTGACCGAAGTCAAGTATATACATCTCTTTGCAATGAACATAAGCAATAATAGTAACACTATTGAACAATACGGAAAACCAATACTTACCTAAACTTGATTGACGTCACGTATATGGATCTTTTTTCTAACAAATATAGGAAATAATAGTAACATTTTAAGTGTTCTTTATATGTAATGTTATATTAACATTTTCTCACCCTTTAAATTCCCGTAGAGTGACCACGAGGCTCCTGACATACTCGGCATTTTACTCACACAGTTAATTACAACACATCAATCAACGAATAAGGTATACTATATTATTCACTTACTAGCTGGAGTACCCGTCCCCTGGACGTAAGTTATATAAATTCGTGAATAATGAAAGGTTATCTTGGGACATGAAAATTTGCTTCCCTTATATGTAATTGTAAAAAAAACTGCAAAACACAAAATGGGATACCACAAATTTGCATGTATCTTCGCAAGGACCCAACAAACCTTCATGCCAAATTTGGTGAAGATCCATCAACAGGGGACGAAGTAG
>NW_013666365.1:244317-247351 GCF_000517525.1 Limulus polyphemus
GAATTTAAAAACCTGCAAATAGGGATAGTAAAAAAAAGTAAGCAAACAAGGCTGGAGATACTGTAGACATTATTTACTCAAACTACAAATCCATATTTTGACTCTACCAAGTAAGTCTACTTTTTAAGTGACTCCACCAAATGTAATTTTATGTAACAGCACTGAACCAAAATAAGAGTTTCTAGTTTGAGTAAATAATGTCTACAGTATCTCCAGCCTTGTTTCCTTACTTTTTTTTACTATCCCTATTTGCAGGTTTTTAAATTCCCAATTTTTTATTTATTTTGTTTATCTCTACAATATTATTATTTTTCTTTGAACTAAACACAAAGCACGTTTTGCTAATAGCCAGTTTTAAGCGGTTACAATTTCACAACACACTTCCAACACTAACACGCGGCAGTTTTTATTAGAATAGTAACTTATAATTAAATTTATTTTTATATTTTGTGTTAATACGTTTTAGACTAATTTAATAATACTGTTTGTGCCGTCGAATAGGTAGAAGCTCGTGAAGTGACTATTTTAACCGAGGTATTTAATTCTCATAAATCGATGCTCGACAATCTTAAAAAAATTGGTATGGTGAAACATAGTGCCAGTGGTAAAATAGCATCGATAGGCACTTCATGTCCAGTAAAAACAGTTGCTGTCAGTGGTAAGTAACTCCAATATTTTGTACAGTACCAAAGGTATTATTATTACTAATAATAGTATGTTGTGGGATGTTACTTACAACATTAGATTATTCAGTGTTTATAACAATACTTAATATAAGTTGTATTATTTAATAGACATATTAAAATTTGAAGCTATTTTTTGAGCAACGTCCAACAACTTTTGATTAGACATACTCACTAATCAATGCGTAAGCGTTCTGACGCGTTTTGCTCAATCCAGAGGTCGGCTGAGACACAACAAACACAGTTGTAGTCGCAATATTATTTATACAAGTAACAAAAAAAATTTTAAAAATAAGGATGATGTAGGGATGTAAATTTCAAAAAGTACAGAAACAAGGTAAAGTCGAACAGACAAAACCATACAAAATATCCCTACATAAATAGCCAAATCTTTCCAAGAAATATTTTTTATCTACATCTAAATGCTGAATTCCTTTCATTTGCACGAATTCAGGTTGTAATAAAATCATTTAACCTGAATAATAATGCTATAAAGTCTTACAATGACTAATTCCCAGAAGCTTGTAACATTAACTCAGTGGCTACTTATGTAGGGATTTTTTATGGTTTTGTGTATTCTTCCCTAAATCGTCTTTATATTTTCAGTTTTTTATTACTTGCTTCCCCTTTTTCGTTAAACAATACCAATGAATATTTTAAAATAAATAACAGTCGCTATGAAGGCATCAGTTTCAGCTTGGCGTGACAAGTTGTCTTGATGAACATCATGTGTTGCAGTTTTAGCTTGACGTAACAAGTTGTCTTGATGAACATCATGTGTTGAAGTTAGTGAAACGCTATACTGCTTCTGCACTTCCCAAGTTAAAATGCAACATTTTGATGTGTAAGTCATCGCAACAACTTCAAGTATTGTTGAGCTAGCCATTCTGACACCAGAATCAGAATAATCAGCGAAATATTTGGCTGTTACGATACCCTAATTTAGTAGTGAAAGACTAGAGGGAAGGCAACTAATGATCACCACCCACCGCCAACTCTTGGGCTACTCTTTTACCAACGAATAGTGGTATTGACAGTCACGTTATAACGTCCCCACGGCTGAAAGGGCGAGCATGTTTGGTGGGACTGGGGATTCGAATCGGCGACCAGCTGATTGCGAGTCGAGCGCCCTAACCACCTGGCCATGCCAGACCAATGTTCTTAAGATTTCGATAAATAATGAGCGAACGCGACGTTTCATTGAATTAACAAGTGTAAAAGATACCCGAGTACAATATATAAAGAAAAAGTAATTTTGAATATTATAACGAAGCAATATAATAAGAATTATTATTACCTGTTAAAGAAAAAAGCACTAAAACATAATCTTCGCAGTGTTCGGTTGACTGCTACATAGTCCACACTGTGTAACGATGTATGAAGCGAGAGTACTCTGTTGTGACACGATGTGTATCATATGAAGCTACTAAGGCGACACACTGTTTTCATATGTAACAACAGAATGTTGTCAAAAGGAATTAGCGTATTAATAAATACATCTTCGAACGTCCATAAGACAAATTATCAACAGCTTCATATGTAAGTCTGTTCCAATTAATCACTAAAATGTTTAGTTGTCACTGCATTAAATTACCAGATAATTGAGAATAACGTAACCTAGAGATAAACGAATATTTTAGAGATAATTGTTGTATTTTTGTAGAAAATATATAAGTATATTTTTGCTTTGTTTGATCAAAACATTGGATGCGCATAACTTGGTCGCACAATTATTTGCAAATTAAACATACAGTATTTTTTATCTGTGTAAACTGTGGCAAATCGGTAATACTTACCTAAATCATATCCTTGTGACAAAACTTCGTATGTTTGATTTGCAGTCAGGTAATCCAACTTATATACGTATTTTATTTAAAGATAATGCAATTTCTATGTTAGCTCTACAGGATATCGAACTTGTTTTGGTATTAGGGTAGCCCAATAAATAAATCGATTAGGATAATAATTACTCAGTTGGATAATTGTTACCCTTATCGAATTAACACCAACCCTTTGTCACGGCCAAACGAGTTTGATACCCCACAGGCCTACTTTATAAATAATATATTTGAATGTATCACAAAGTGCACATCATTTTTACAAGCCTGTTAGTAGCCATATCGTACTAACTTCTTTTTGCAAGTGGGAGAGCAACTTTCAACGAACCTGAAAATGTCAGATATCACTTACACATTAAGGGCATTGTTATCGAGTCACTAATGACACTATTAATGGCTGGAGACGGCTTGAATGGGTAATGAAGAAAAACTTTAATATTACAGCAAATGTACAACGTTTCGACAAGGTTTTGTCATGATCATTTACCTGATGATGACAAAAACTTGTCGAAA
>NW_013666365.1:248234-250669 GCF_000517525.1 Limulus polyphemus
GTTTTGTCATCATCAGTTACCTGATGATGACAAAACCTTGTCGAAACGTTGTACATTTGCTGTTATATTAAAGTTTTTCTTCATTACCCATTCAAGCCATCTCCAGCCATTATTAGTCTCAAAGTGGGTTCCTGGTCATCAAATTTTAATGACACTATACAATAGACGTTTTACTTGTTTTTTTCATGAATGAAAACTTAGAATCTCTAAATACAAATTTCGTTGTTGTTGCGGTCTCCATAGAAATGTGTCTAGTAGATGGTTTTGGTTACCGCTCTTTCTGACTTCCGATACTCAAATCTACGGTCTCGATTCCTGCGTCGCGGTTAGTAGCATTCACTTTAAGTTATTACAAACCTAACAATAACAATCGCCGTCTACAACCTGGTCTCACTAATGAAACGTTATTCGTTCCACTATTTGTCAAACGTTATTATAATAATATTTTGCTGCTTTTACCATCATGCTTAGCGTGGTGTCACATAACCCCAGACTGCTGCCGTTGGTGTTCTCAGGCTTAACTTGAGCAGGAAATGTGGGTTTATTTTCTTTTTTCTATTTTTATTTATACCTGATCTTACATTACTAAAAGTACAAAAAACATTAACTCAGACTCTTTAGGGCACAATACCATGTTATAAACTGTGTGATTGATCTTTTTCAAGTATACTCAAAAGCAATATCAATGATCATAAAATGTTTTAAGATAATAACAATAGAAATAGACTCAATGGTTACTATTGTAACTAATATTAGGCCTACAATGTACGTTATGTCATGTGTTAAACTGTTGGGTTTACAAATTGTCATTTGTAAAAGTGTATTTAGCCAAACTACAGAAGTGATTTAGATAATATATAGATTATACTTTCTTACAATACAATAAAAATATTCAAATAATTAAAAAACCCAACACATTTCTAATTTAGGCAAACGTTTCTCGTAACCAACAGCAACAAGCTTGAGAAGATATGACGGCACAGCACTCACTCCGCCTAGTTAGCATTATGATAAAAGCAGAAAAACGTTATTAAGCAATTAAACATTTTATTATATTATAAGTTAGAGTTTTTACAGTAAGTAAGACTTGTTTTTAAAACACGTACGACGTTTCGATCACTGATGCAATCATTCTCACGTACACAATTCGTACCAGTTCTAAAAACAAATCTTGCTTACTGTAAAAGCTGTAACTTGTAATATAACATAATTAATCAGTAAGTAAACTCAGAACAAAACTATTAGTGAAACATTTCATATATACTTGCAACAAAATACCAATGAAAAACTAGTAGCAATAAACAATCAAGCATGTGAAAAGGAGAAAGAGAAAAAGCAAACGATTGCTTATACAATGTGCATTCGCTACAAAGTCAGTATTAAAGACATATAAAAAGTATTTAATTATTTTCGACTATCAATAATATAGTTATTATAGTAACTTTTTTAGGGCTGTTGGAAAAACATTACCTGAGTAATGTTTCACTAATGAGACGAGGTTGCAAGGTGTATGACAAAGTATTAAATCAACTCTGTAAACTTGGTAACGTGCATTTGTACATGTATTACAAAATACAGGTCATTGCTTGAGACCTAGTAACAAGTAAACTGTATATATACATATGCTGTATATATTGACCAGCCATAAGTATCAAGCGTATTGAGCGTAAAAGTTAAACAAATGTTTTTTTTTCTTTACACAAGTGTGAGCGTTCTTTAAACTCATCACCAACTCAAAATAATTTGTTGCAAAAATAATGTAATGCATGAGAGATGAGTCGTGAGTCGTGTAAAAGAAAGAAGCTTGAAATTAGGTGACGGAAAATTTTTATTCAATTCACGTAAAAGTGACAGACATTTTCACTCTGAAATACCAGACAGAATTTTTGTTTATTTGAAATGATGATAAGAACATAAGCTTTGTGACAGAAGACCATTATATATATATATATATATAAGCAACTTTGAAGTAGGACATTTAAAGAATATAGTTAAAAGCGAGTGAATTCAACTAATGACTCAGTGTAATTAGATAATTATCGAGGTTTTGGTTTCATTGTGTATTTAATTATGAGACTATGTGGAATCTATTTCTAGTGAGTTTGTTATTTCAAGTTATTACTTGCTTTTTGTTCTATATTATTTTATGTTGCTATTAAGTTCTGATCTATAGAGTTAACTTATTTCTAATCAGAATTATTAACACGTCCCTCAGGAGCCAAGGGGTGTCTTTACATTAGAATTTGTTGAATATAAAAAGTAAGTTCAATCCGAAAACTCCCAAAGAGAGTGGATTTGGACGTATCTTTTCGGGACAAGTTTTCGTTTATTAATTAATAACATTTTAAGCGAAATGCAGCATCCTCAAGTCTCCATGCTAGATATTACTAAGGTCTACCCGCTGGGATTGAATTCAGTATATATCAATAAAGCCA
>NW_013666365.1:251631-258237 GCF_000517525.1 Limulus polyphemus
CACCTGCGATTCGGTAGGGAAGGTCGAAGCATCACGATAGTCAGCAGTATGATGAGCAGACAGGAACACTTTGAAAGCAGTTACAGACGTAATATTGTACTCGGCTTGCTGCATAATGTCTACCAAGGTGGTTCTGAACGGTTCTTGAATACCTCTGCGTGTCATTTGGAAACTTCCATGCTTCCATTTCAATCACCTTACCACTTCAAATCACTTTTGGCAGCCCCAAAGTTAAAAGAGTGCAGGAAATGCCTTCTTTTTAGCCAATAGAAAGGCCCAAAAATTTCATTTAAAATTAAGAAAAACCGGATTGGGTAGTTGTTGTTGTTTTTTCAACAAAAATGTCCCTCACTATCTCGTGAGGGGCCTGTTAATAATGAGCTTCTTGAAACTGGTACTATTCTACACGTTTTTCAAAATATTTCAATCCAATAAACAAATATATTGCATCAAGAAAAGTTAAATATTTTTTAGGCTAATCTGATCATATGTATTTAAAATTCTTTATCAATTAAATACTTAAATTGTTCTGTAATGATAACATGCGATTTTTGTTGTTGTTCAATGCTGAAGCTATAAAATATAAGTTTTATTTCTATTTTTCAACTAAGCTGAAAGATATTATACGGGTTTCCGATTATAGTTTGCTTTATAATGTAGATTTTTTACGATGGGATAAAAATAATCTGTTTAAATTCGTCCCTTATAATTTTGTAAGTGCACGCACACACATCTATTTATATATTCGATTTACTGGTACAAGTGTAAATATACAAAGAGAGAACTAGATTAAGGTAAAACCACGCTCTGGGATGGTGTGGCTAACCGGTACATAGTTGTGCCTGGAGCTAATGGCCTAAATAGCATGTAATTAGCAACAATTACCATATTTCATTCAAGTACATACACTTTGCTGGGACATAAATAAGGGCAACCATTGTAGTCGTTTTATGTATATATACTAGTGTACAAACGGAGTCGCAGAACAATAAATAAAAAGTGGAAGTCGTTCTTGTACGGTGATGTAACGAAGGGCTTAATTAGCAGCGGGACCAGCTTTATAGCGTATTAAATCGTGTGTATTAGGGTTGAAATAATCCTCTCTGTAATCACATGTACTTTTTTTTTATTATTATTTCCTACCCCTGACCCGCTGAGACAAAACCGCGTGGTTGGTTAAGTCGCACGGTCCCAAAACACCCCTTAAGTTTCCTCTAAACGTACATTACAAGCCAGGATTACCAGTTTAGTATGAGAAAGCCATTTATAAAAAGGTATTTCGCATCATAAACCAACATTAACATTCTAGAAGCACCAGTTAACTAATTACTGTCGTATAAAGACAATTAAAACAGTTTTTCGTGCAATCTAAGACTTTAACTCGAACACGCATGCCTGAATTATGAACGGAACTGTACGAGAAGACGTGACTAGCTTCTATAAAATATAGTACAAAGCAGAAAAATCCAAAATGCAATTGTTTAGTTTCAGATGTAAAGCAAAATAATAAATTATCTGCAAAATTTTCGGGCTCACTATGATCAAATATCAAAACTCTTTCTTGTCATGGATTATTATTATTTTTTGGATAAGGGACAAAATATATCAACAATTGCATTAAAATATCGAATGCAGTCACCTATCACACTTATTTGATCTCTTTGTAGGTCAGCGTGTGTTAGAATATTCAGAAACGAAATTATTCCTTTCAGTTAAGCCACAGTGTACTATAATATTAATTTAGTCGTTAGGGGTCACGTGTTTTAAGCCACTCGCACCGCTGTACAGTAATATGTTGTTTGTCAGTCAGTCAGTAGACACTAAAATGGCGTCACATAAGGGACGCTTAACGTTGGAAATTGTATTATCGTGACGTCAGTAAAACGTGCGCATGCCATGAATGACGAGAAAAATTATAAACTCTGTAGGCTACAATACAGTGTGAGATATGAACTTCAAAGCAAGAAATAAAGATATTTGTTACTCTTAATTTGGGTTTTATTTAGAAGAGAAACTTTCGGAGACTCTGCGGAAGTATCTCTAGTAGAATAATCCCTTTTAGTTTAGTCAACAGGTTATTAATGTTCAATAATGGAATAATTTCTCAGGTGAGTCAATTTACACTCTAACGCTCAGTTATATAAAAATCCCTCTCAGCTAAGTCAGTTTGCACGATAATTTTCAGTTACATAACAGTCCCTCTTAGATAAGTCAATTTGCACTATATCGTTCAGTAATTTAACAATCCCTCTCATTTAAGTCAATTTGCACTTTAATAATCAGTTATACAACAGTCTTTCTCAGGTAAATAAACTTGCATTGTAATGTTCAGTAATATAAAATCCCTCTCATTTAAGTCAATTTGCACGATAATGTTCAGTTATATAACAATCATTTTCAGGTAAGTCTATTTGCACTATAATGTTCAGTAATATACTAGTTACTTCCAGCTTTGACATTTTAGTGACTGACATTGTTTTTCTGTAAACGTCGAAAGAAAGCAGCATCAAGTCATTGAATTCAAAGCACACTCACTGAAAAATGCTGTCAGAAATTTGTATGTTGTATATAATGAGTAATTATCGTGAAATTGAACGAACCAAATGGAGCTTTCACGGGAATTAAAAACGAAGACTGACAGAGGCACTGAAACACTTTTTTGATATTGGTAGATCTGAAAGTCATTTAACAAAACTGTGGATCATGGAAGCTGTGTATTCGATTGTTATTATTGTATTAAAACATTTTAATTAAACCAAGCAGCATCGTACTGCACTTCCAGTTCCCATGTCTTACGACATTTGAAACCTGATAGATTTTAATGGATGAAATAAACGTGAGCGTGAACATTAGTTTCACTAGGGTTAGTTTCCTCTTTCCGAGGTAAATCTGCTAACACTTGGATACAATGAATGAAGCAAACCTCGAAACATGTAGCGCGGTAACAGCCATAGGTTAATTTTTAGATTGATAATAAGAGCAATCTTTTCTCTCTCCCTCTTTCCTTCTTGTACTTAAATGAAAAATAAACTAACTCTTTGAAATCAAACTAAATTTTGATGCTAGTTGGAACACGTTACATCTTACTCCGCCTACCTTCCTTCCTTCAATGATATAGCACACACACAACGTTCGGAATTTAATTCTTGTTCATTTAAGAAAATAGTCACCTTTCGATGTTTTTTCGAAGACGTATTTTATTTCAGAAAGAAATAAAGAACTTTAAAATTTCATAGAATTAATAGTTGCAAAGTATATGAACTCGTATGTTGTGACTTCATATACATAATTTTAATCCTCAGATTACCGGCTTTGGATCCATAGATGTAATTAGTGAAATTAATTGCAATATTGATGGTGTTTTTGTTACCTATTGGACTTGTTTGATTTATATGTTATTAAGAATTCCATTATCAACAAATCATGGATCCTCAAGCTATTTGGTGCATAAATAGTTCACAAAATATATTTGAAAATCCGATAATGCTTGGGGTTCTATTATTTTTAGATTTTTTCCTTTGAAATAGGTTTTCTTGTTTAATTTTCTGGACATGAGTTTTAGGGCTCCAAAATGACAAACAGATCAGGGTTTTAGTGATCTTTAATTATTATATAACACTGTACACACACACGTTGGCCAAAGTCTTGATGACCTTTGATTGAGATATAATGCTGTTTACGTTTCGTTAAAAGCCTTTTTGACTTTAAGTGAGGTATAAAGCTGAACACACATCGGTCATGGTCTTGATAGGTGACCTTTAAGTAAAATATAATGCTACACAACTGCACTTTAAGAAATTTCTCATGTTTTCAGTAATCTGAATATCAAAAGCAAAATATTTTTTAGTAATGTGACGTTTGGCTAAGGTTGTACTTTGAATGTCTGTGACACTGATAAAGGTAATGGAAGCGTAACATTCATAAAACGCGATGTCTGATTTAAAAGCTTTCAAGCACCTGTAAACAACAATTAAAATGACTAATGTGTACGTTAGGTTGGACGTTGCTCAATGATTAGTGTACTTGGACTTTAAATTGGAAGGTTCGGGATTAGTGGCCTAGTTCTACGCGTAAAAATCCCCCCTCCCCTCTTAGTAGCACAGCGGTATGTCTGCGGACTTATACAGCTAGAAGCCAGGTTTCTATGCCCGTGGTGGGCAGAGTACAAATAGCCCATCGTGTAGCTTTGTGCTTTATTATAAACAAACAAACAATAAACGAACTTTCGTATTGTTTTTTATAGTTATTCTATAATAATTTTGGAAAGCCACTTAAAGTCAATAAATAGCCTCTTAAGTATGATTAAAAACAAAGAATACCAACCTTCTGTAAAGAGACTAACAAGATACATATGTATACTAAAATAATTATATCGGTCCTGATTGTCAACTTATTGTCATAACGGATAATGTAAGCTTTATATATATATATACATATTCTATACCATTTTGCATGGTTGCATGCATATTTAGCTTGTAGAAAACTTAACAGTATAAGCCAAAATATATAACTTCTCTGAATGATCAAGATAATGCAATAAAACGACCAAATCACGTAGTTAAAGCTGCTAATCATTACAATAAAACTGTGTGTGCCTAGAGAAACACGCTTGAGCGGGTGCTTATAATTATGGCATAATTTATATAGGTCGGCTGTTCGTGGAATTCTACGCTAAAGAAATGTCCTTCTTAGATTACTTAGTATTTAATTCGCCCTGAGCGATGAAAACGTGAAGCAATTATAGGAAATTAACCACAATTAAACGAATGTTCCACGGAAAATTACTACCGTCTAATTATGAGAAACTGTTCAACAAGCTTCTAGGGTTTGTGACAGTGCGTTTCGTTTCACATAAAGTTACATAACCGTTAAGGCATATTTTCCAAAATAAAATATACTAAATGTATAGTTACGATTATGATAATTTAATAATATTAAAAAAATTCTGAACATCATATTTTAATACTATATTATTTTTTTATTGTTTGTTGGTAGTTAAGCAGAAAATTACACGAAGGGCTATTTGTGCTCTGCCTACCATCAGTTTCGAAACCCATTTTTTTTTCCTAAATACATATATTTAGCTAACAGTGCAAAATAATCTTTATAATAATAATAATAGATAATAAATCAAAATAAAAAATAATGATTTCATATACTAACTAGTGTAGTCAATACTGGTAATTAAAGTAACCTAACCTAAGTCTCCTAAACAGACCGAATCTCGTGAAATATTATTGGGATTAAGGCTGAAAATATCGTTAACAGCAAGTGTATCCAACTGATCAAATAATGCATTTAGTCTTTATAAGTAGAAAAATAAGATTATTATACTTATTAGTTATGCTGATGTCCAGGTTGGTTTTGAGGTTGGCTCTAAGTATATAGCTTACTATGATGGAAGGTTATTAGTATCTTTTTATCTACCTGTATAAGAGCAGTACGAAACAGGTGTTAACAGTGGATTTTGTGACTGATTTTCTTTGCGTATTTGTGAGTGATACAGCATAATCAGTTCGAGATCAGCAGGTTGATGTAACTTGTGAGGAAGGATCCTTGAGTTTTTTTAGTCCTCAGTGTTCTGTCACTGAATTGGTGGTAGGGACGTTAGAACAGGTGTGTGTTAAGAGCTTGGTCCAAGAAAGTTGGTTGTCCTTTAAAACAAGTTTAACCAAGCGTGAATTTTCAACTTGTTAAATGTCGTGATACCGATGTGCACACAGTAAAACACTCACTTAGAAATACATAGTTGTTTTAATCGTTCTTAAATAAGATTGCCTGTTTTGTGTCTGTTATGTGTTGTGTTTCTTTGTTATGTATTGTTTCTGTTTGTTACTTGTTGTGTTTCTTTGGTATGTGTTATGCCTGTTTGTTACTTATTGCGTTTCTTTGTTATGTGTTATGTCTGTTTGTTACTTATTGTGTTTCTTTGTTATGTATTGTGTCTGTTTGTTACTTGTTGTGTTTCTTTGTTATGTGTTATGTCTGTTTGTTACTTATTGTGTTTCTTTGTTATGTATTGTGTCTGTTTGTTACTTGTTGTGTTTCTTTGTTATGTGTTATGCCTGTTTGTTACTTATTGCGTTTCTTTGTTATGTGTTATGTCTGTTTGTTACTTATTGTGTTTCTTTGTTAGGTGTTGTCTTTATTGTGTGATGAGTCTTTGTATGAAACATTTTACTTTGGTTGTGTCTTTCTACTTTGAATACTATTGCATAAAAGTATTTTTAAACTAACACAGACTTGATCCAGTTACTTTGTCAAATAAAACTTCGTACAACTATTTATGAAAATGTTGACATGTTCCACAAAATAAAATATATCATTTTGGCATCAGAGAAAACTGGTAAAAATTCGCTTGATCAGTAAGCTCTTAAGACTGTAACGTTAAGCATGGCAATTATACACCAACCAAACAAGGGTTTACAGACTACTTATTAGCCGCGGCATAGCGGCTCATAGAACGGCTCTGAGGTTTTTTGTTTTGTGTTTTTCACAAGTACAACTTTTTTTAGCTTATAGCTCTGTCATCTCTTTATCGATTTGAGATCTAAGTACAGTTTTGGACTCAGGAGGTCAAACCCTTTCGAATGATATATTTGACCA
>NW_013666365.1:259237-279149 GCF_000517525.1 Limulus polyphemus
ATCATATTAGAAACAATATATAGTTGAAAGTAACTTACCAAAAAGCTATGTAGCCATTCTAAAGCGCACAACACCGTTTTCATTGCTTCAATAATATATATATATATATATTATTCAGAAATAAGCAATACGATTGATAATTATAACCAGCGTTTGAGTTTCATTTATTACAATTTAGAATGAATAGCTTTGTTTTTTTGTTTTTTTTTCTTTGCTCTTTTGTTTTGTCATTTAAGCTTTATATGTGGCAGCACATTCGTATAATATGTTTGTATTAGATGTAAAGTATTGCGTAACGTGTAAGAAAAGTGATGATATTAATATTGGAGTTTTTTTTTAAAGAAAACAAAACAACATAATATTAATATCACTACATCATACGTGTAAGAAAAAAGTGAGATTACTTGGTTGTTTAAGATGGAAGTCGTGAATACTCAAAACAAGAAACGTTTGACTCTACTCCTTAATATTAATGATGTTAATTCTATTTCTACACAGTTACTGAGTTAGTGCTTACAAGTTACACTGTTACTACAGTCCAAATTACACTTTTGACACTTATAATCTAGGTTACTATAACATTAACTTAGCTAAGTTTAATAATAATAACAATAAATAGCTAAAGCGAAGGACATGTAACAGGATACAAAATTTCGCCACTATTAACGTAGCATCACCTGATAATGATATTGAACTTTTAGGTTCTATTTCTTAAGTTTACTTTACTTTAACAGTTTAAACCTTTGTATGTGACCGTATCATATTAATAATAATATGTTATAACAAGTTGTACCGCTACTTAGGTAACATTTGTAATAACAGTAATGTCATGGTACTTACGAGTTACAGTTACTCTTCGTCTTACTTAGTTCATTTACAATGTTATTAAAAAAACATAAATCTGATTAAATAAACACTTTAGTAATTATAATTTTGATAAAAAATTAAAACTTTTAATAAAAGTTTGATGGCCAAAACTGTATCGTTGATACTACTAGTACTATTCAGTACAAGGATCGGTACTTTGCCTCAGTTTAACCTTATCTAATAGTAATAATCACTAAATCAGTACATTATAGTCATGTTATAAGTTTAGTTTTATTTATTTATACTTAATGCTTTATACATTTAGTTCTGTTAGTTTGTTAAATAGAATTAGCTCTGTTAATTATTGACTTTCATTCATTTTAGCTTTTATATATATAGTTCATTTACTTAAGGCTGCCTTCTGGTCAGAGTACTATTAATTACACAATCCAATAGCCTCCAAAAACAATTGAATATAGTAGTGCATTTTCACAAAAAGTCACACAAAGCAGTTAAAAACTGTGTTATAAAATGTGTATAAATTGATTCAACTATTCTACAACCATTTTGTCACCATTGATAAATAATTATATTTAATTTGCATAAGGAATTCAAGTTTTTAAAAATAACATCCAAATCTTCTTCTTTCTCCACAATACTAGTACACCCCTCACGCGAGGAGTAGGCAAGTCTAAGGTGACCAAGTTTCTACATCCCAATTGACTTCTTACTTATAAATATTGAAACATATCCCCAAAGTTTGTGATCTGTTACTAACTTCTGTCACTTAAGTTATCAGTGAGTGTAGATACTTTTTGACTTAGTTATTATCAATATTATTTCTTTCCCAAAACAGACTTTTGAAAAATCATTCTACTGTAATTTGTAAATTTTTCATTCATATAAAGCAAGTACTTAACCCTCTTGAACTTTATATAATGTCCTTTGAAAGTTGAAAACAAACAAGGGTGAATTATGAAATTAAGGAGAGCTTTATCAGTAGACCCTCATGATAAGAAAACTAATATCTTGCAGAGTACTATAGAATGTGTTGCAAGAGTGATCTTGAAGTATAACATATGTTTATAAACATGATTTTATTGTGCAGTTCAATTATTTTTAAAATAAAAAAAATAAGCTTCTGAAAGATCTACTATTTGTGTATATATATATATTTAATGACAGGGGAGGAAAGTTAAAAAGAAAATACAGTAGTATTAGTATTTATGACACCATAATGGTTTAGAATTATAAGTGAACAAACAATGAATAACCTTGGACAGTATTGAGAAAACTGTTTGTGCTTGTAAGAAACTTTTAAGAGGTCCCAGTATGTATTGGAGCATTTAGATTGATAGGGTTGCTGCAAATATTTATTTAATGATTTTGAGAGTTGGTGTAAAGATTACACCTAGTTTAAAAATTAAGTATTACTAGAAAGTAGAAATGTGTTCAAAACAGCATTAATTTTTTTATCTGGTATATCCTGATGAATCTTTCTTTTTTAAGACTGTTTATAAATTTTAACAATATATTGTAAAATAGCTTAGTTCCACAAGCAAACTGCATGAAAACCATTTCAACTACACTTTCCTAGGCTCTAACTGACAAAGCCCTTGCTTAATATGCAATAAGCTGATTAGAGTTCATAAAAGGGCAAGAACAGACTCAAAATAGAGTTCAGAAAGAGAGTTAAAGATATTATATAAATAGCAGTTTTGCTTGTAAAAAGTAATATTTTATGCTTTCAACATCTTGATAATATTAACAAATGCAAATATACAGTAGACTACATTTCATACAACTGACTAACAATTCAGTATTATAAATGAATGCATAGTATTTCATTTGCTTCAGTGTATCAACTCACTCCTTACTAATATAACAATACACAAAAAGTACAAAGATAGATAGGATACTAAAATACTTAATTGATTAGGAACTGTTTTCTTATTAGTAGCAACTTAACATAATAAAACATCATTCTTTTGGAATAGATTGCCAAACTCAGCAGGATTAGGAAAGTTCAAGAGAGGTCTTAAATCTCGATCAATACTTGGGGAATCGACTGGATAGAGGTAGATGTGTGTTTGATGAAATGAATGGGGCAACCATGATGGACTAAGGGGCTCCTTGTTGTACCTCAAATGTTATATTATCCCTGTGCATTCAGGTCTTTCCTAGTGTTTTTATAGTCCGTGCTGGCTGGACTATGACACAATCTTCTTTTTTTGTTTCTTTGAAAATAAAAGTAATATTAGTAATTTATCTGAGAGACAAAATAAGCATTGATATCAGTTATACTTGATTTTTTGCCAGTTGCTGTTAATTTGGTGGAAACTGCACAAAATGTTGGTGGTGCTCAGCTAGTAGAGTGTTCACAGTCATCAGCCAAGCCTCATCTAGATCTTGTGGAACTAGCTCAACAGATACAAACAGTAAGTGTATCTAACAAAACAGAAATAATTATTTTTGTGTTTGGCTTATTATCTACATTTCACTTCTTACCAGCTATATTTATATTAAACACTTATAATATTTGTATTTATGAGTATGGGTGTGTATACTTTAAACTTAAGCAATGCTGTTTTTTTACAGTTTAAGATTAATTATAAGCTTATTTTAGTAAAACATCAGTTATATGAGGGTTTGGAGAAAAAGGCTTATGTTTTGAAAAAAATTAATAGAAACTGTTTTAAATTATAACTTATTTTTAATGATTTTGGAAATGTAAAAACTAGTGTATGTACATAAGTTTTATACTTTTATGTTTATGTACAATAAAGATTCATAATTTTATAGCCACAACTGTAATAGAAAATTTCCTTATATACCTTCAAGTAGAATTTTACTATTTGATTGATGGAAATCTAGATTAATATAACTTTGTCTGAACACATAGGAAAAATTAAACAGTTGACGATGTACATTAGTATTGCATTGCAAACATAACATGGTCTTTTGATAGTCATTAAATTTAAAATGTTATACACCAGTTATATAGATTTTTTTCCTGTTTTCTGAATTTCTATTGTTGGTTAACTGAGTAACACATTGCAAGTTTTATGTTGTCGCAGTAGTTTTGATAGCATTTTGATTATTAAAATGGTTACATTTTCCTCTCAACTAGAACTGATGATTTATTGTGTACAACTACAAGGAGTCAATTGCAGCTGACAGAGCTCAAAACTATATATGTATGTGTTTTTACACTATTTAATGTTTTGTCAATTGAAGGTATGAGAATTGGAACAACTATAAATATACAAATTGAAATAGGGGCTTCTTTTTGTTTTAAGTAAAGTCATTAAAACAATTTTATTATAGCCTGATAAATTATAAACACTTAACATTTTAACAACCATACATTAACATGTGCAAATTAATTGTCATAAAATGACCTTAGTTAAGTATTGAGCTTAAAAAGCTTTTTGTTTTTGTTTGATTTTTATTGCATTAATGTTCAGTACAATAAATAACATCATTGTTAATCAATATTTAACTTCGATATGATTTCAAGTAATCTTTCATTCTGATTCCCACAAAATGTATCACATTTAGTTTTTAATTTTTTAACAGGCTGACAGTTTCACTAAAGCCAATGCCTGTAGCAAGTTAACTGTTATTGCAGAACAAGTAAGGTTCTTACAAGAGCAAGCCAGAAAAGTGTTGGAAGAAGCTAAGAGTAACTTTGATCTTCATCATGTAGCTTGTAATTTTCACAAAATACCTGGCAGTATTTATTATTTGTATCGAAGGTCTTCTGGTCATCGATATTTTTCAATGATTAGTCCTGAAGTAAGTGTTTTTCGTATTTTCTAACTATTATTAGTTGATAGCAGACAATGAGCATAGTATATATATATATATATATCAACAGATCTGATAGGATGTAGCTGGCAAAAATTTACCATTTATGTCACTAATTGTTACAAATGCAACCCCCTTTTTTGTTTACAATTACAAGCTGCAATAATATTGTCCTAGCAAATTATACCATCTTACAATTTTAGTATTAAAATTTCAAATCCTGTTTATATTAAGTTCAGTAGACTCAGCAGAACATGTTTGGAGTTGAAAATATCAGTGGCAGTGTTTGTAATAATAATAAACTTTCACCTCCATGTTTAGAGGTTTAGTGCATCAATTTTTTTATTATTTACAACTGAGGACATTTTGTATGAAACATTATATGTAAGAACTCGGATCTGTTAAGTGAAGCTTTTAATGTGGCTTTTAGTTACTTTATTATCCTATCACTTTAATAATATAATAAGTGTACTTTCAGGGGCTAATCAAAATAAACACATTTTGCAAAACTAAAAGAGGACATATATCTTTACTGAATAACTTATAACATTAATCTCTAAATAGAAACTCAAGACTATCAATTTTCAAATTTTTCTTTATGTCATACACCAATGTCAGAAAATTAAAATTTCAGTAACTGAGTTATTAATGCAATTTTGCTAGCATGAGATGTGTTTATGAACTATTTATGTGAGAAGTTCACATTAGAATGATTGTAGGGCTATTATAAAATAGTGGGCTATCAGAGATCTTTTAGTTAAGTTAAAATATCTAAATTAAATATTGATCCAAAGGTGGTGATATGTTAATGTTTTTATTTGATTACTTAGTGCTGGGAAGAGAAACTGCAGTTGTAATTGCTGACACTTTATCTTATAGCTTTATTTTTGGATACTCTGTAGCTGCTCTGCATTTGAATATACTTATGTAGATCTTTGTGTATGTAACTACTCTGTCTCTGAATGCGAGTCCCCCAATAGAACAGTCGTAAGTTTACGGACTTACAATGCTAAAATCTAGGGTTTGATTCCCTGAGGTAGACACAGCAGATAGCCCAATGCGACTTTGCTTTAAAAACAAACTGTTTTAGTGTAATTGCTCTGTAGCTTTCTTTATATCTAATTATTTTGATGCTTTTTTTTGTATATGACTATTATAGCTATCTTTGTTACTACTCTCCAGCTGTTTTTGTATGTGACTATTCCCCAGCTGTTTTTGTATGTGACATTTCTCCAGCTGTTTTTTGTATGTGACTATTCTCCAGCTATCTTTGTATGTGACTATTCCCCAGCTGTTTTTGTATGTGACATTTCTCCAGCTGTTTTTTGTATGCGACTATTCTCCAGCTATCTTTATATCTGAGTAATCTTGCTATCTTTGTATGTGACTACTCTCTAGCTATTTGTATGTGACTATCTTTATGTGTATTTGGTTCTACACTATAGCCCCTTTCTGTATGTGGCTACTTTGTAGCTATTTTGTATGCTACTACTACTCTCTTAATGACTTCACGTGACTGTACTTGCTAGCTCTGTATGTGAGTGCTTTAGCACTGTTTATTTTCTCTAACCATCTTTGCCAGTGACTCTGCTCTAGCTTTTGTATATGATTATCTAACTATCTTTATACATGACTCTACTCTCTAGCTTTTGTATATGATTATCTAACTATCTTTATACATGACTCTACTCTCTAGTTCTTGTGAATATGTTGTATAGTTACTTCAGATAATGACCTTAATTGTGCTTGTTTTGGATATTTTTTTTTTTATAAGTGATCTAATCCATTTTTGGAAACCTGATCCTTAGTGGATGTGGAATATTTACTATTCTCAAACCCTTTCATTTTATTAAGTATTTTCACCCTTTCTATCATCAATTTTGTTTTATGGTTAATTATGAACACCTTACAAGTTTTGTGAAATAGACATAGTAACTTTATATTTAGAACTTAAATTTTTTGGGTATATGCAGGACTGATGAGAGAGGGGCAGCTGCCTCGGGGCCCAGGGTCTGTTGAGGTGCCCGGCAGTGGGATATTCCAAAGATTACTAGAAATGCATACAACTCAATGAGCTAAAATGGCTACTGCTTTTTCATGGATTCACGAGAAAATTTGTCGCCTAAATTTATTTTATGAAAAATCGGCAAAAGTTAATAAATAGTGATGAAAGGGGGGCCCAATCATATTACTGACCCCAGGGCCTGGGCTGGCTCTAGACACCCCTAGGTCTATGATTCATGTTATTCATTATCTTAACTTTGGAATTATGAATGGGGATCTGTATGGTTCCCATTACCATTTTAGACACATATTACTAAATTATTTATGCACTACCTTTCTTGTGAAACCATGGCTGTTTTTTACAAGATCTTTATTAACTTAAAGAACTTTAGCCAAAAATACCATCAGTATTACAGTTAATCCAAATAATTACTATTAAGGTTTTCTATTAAAAATATAATGAATGATTTCACCTAAGTTTTGGGCAGTTCATTACAATGAATTTTATAATAGGCAAAAAACATTAAATTAATTAATATAATACAATATGTGTACTGCACTGTTAGCAATCTGTATATATATATAGATAAATATTTTAAGAGTCAAGAACCCCTGAAGTTTCCTCCAGGTCAAACTGAATAACTTCCCAACTTTGATATATTTTCTGGGTAATCTGCATTACAGAGCTATAACTTGGCATAACGGCTCATAAAATGGCTCTGAGTATTTCAAGTACAAACCTTTAGCTCATTGCTCCTTCATCTCTTGTCTGATTTGATATCTAATCACAGTTTTGGACTCGGGAGGTCAAACCCTTTAGTTTTTTATGTTTTTGACCACGTCCTAGGTCTCATAGATTAATTTACTCTAATCCTGCCTAAAAGAATTTCAATTTGAGGGTAGGCTGGTAGAGATTTTGATGAGTAATAAAATTGAATCGGGTATATGCGCGCCCCACGCTTGGTATTGCTGACGCACAAAAATACAGCTAATAAAAAAGAAAAAAAAAACAGGTCTCATATATTAATTTACTCCAATCCTGCCTAAAAGAATTTCAGTTGCCGCAGCTATTGAGGATTCCCTCTTTGTTTTTTCTTTACGTAATTCATTAAAAAAGGTTTAGGGGTTTGTATGTGAAATGTTGGAAATAGACGAAAGGTTAAAGATCAACATTCCTGAGAACGGAGATATTCATAGAATAAACTTCATTCACTATGTTCGTTTACAATTTTGCTGGTAAATGTTGTCACCATGGGGATAAACTAAGATTGTCTTGTTCAAACGTTAATTTCAAACAAAAGCAGTCTACTGATATTGAATCTAAACAATTGCTGAACTATTTGCATAATATATAAACTTTGATAAACGTAGTTTTATTTATTCTACTTTCTGTTATGCCGATACGGTTCTTATAACCGCGTTTAATCAGTCTCTTGGGCGTACTCTGTTTTCCAGTTGCCCTATTTTCTGGAAGGTTCTCAATAGGTCAAATGAACAAGTTTTAGAATATACTAGAAAAAATCATAAGCAGTAGATTAGAAAATTGTAATTTTCAACTTGAATTGCACCTTATGCGCATATGGAATAAACGACCATGTCAGAGACCTCTAGGTTTCGTGTTTACATGTCTCTGATTATAAACTACTGACCAAAAAGAGGGCAGCTAGCCAGCAACACCCACCGCCACAAGGAGATTTTCCAGCTCTTAAATAACTGGATTGACTGCCACTTCTTTTACTGCGCCCACATCTGAAAGTGCGGAGTGGCTTCAGTAGAATCATGTTTCGATCCGCTGTCCAACACAATAACTCTAGCCACGTCTGGCCCAACAGTACATCAGACAGTTTACAATCAATCATAAGATAATCATTTTAATATGCTGGCAATTGCTAAATAGGTCTCTAATTAAGAATTGTACTGACTGATTAATTTGAAATATTTATTGTTTACCTTACTCTGCAGTAAGTTAGGTAAAGGAATAATCTGATTTTCGCTGATAGTCGAAAAAAGAAAAGTCTGTATATTGTTTTGGATTCTTTATAACATTTAAGTTCAATTTTGGCTCAACAGACCCGTAAAAGACACATTTGAAAACTAATATACAAGAACAAGAAAAAAAAAGAAAAAGAAAAACGCCCATCGTATTGTTGAATATAAATCACGATCGAAACCGATTAAATTCTTCCAACGCTTTTATTTTAAGGCTGGAAATATGCCATTTTGGAGTGTTTTTTTAAAGGACTAGGAAAGTCATACAGTCAAATTAAACTTCGTAATTTCTCGCTATAGACAACATTAGTTATAATAATAAACAAACACAATATCGTATATAGCAATTAGTGAAAAACCAGTTGTTTTCAGAAGACAACGTGAGATTGAAGAGGAAGCACGAATGTGTCGAAAGCAGTTTTTCTAATACCAGACTTCTGATAGTCTGTTCCGTTTACTATAGTTTTTCACTAACATTAGTTATATATCAAGCGCACTCTTAGTGCCGTCACCCGTTTTATCATGCACGTATCAAACGAACTCACATATTTTGCCCCCTTGAATCGGGGCACAAGCGGATTACCATTAATTTAGATAAACAAGAGAAATAAAACTAACTTTTTTTTTTCGTTTCTCGTGGCTTAGACTGGGATAATTTATGTGGACCTTTTTTAATGAAAAATAGGCCTGACCAGATATTATCTTGTTGGCTCAGACTGTGTTTGGCAGATTGGTGTTATCGTCCTATCAGAATAAGTAACACACCTCATTATACAAAGTGTATGAATAAAATTCGTTGCCCGTGATTCAAGAGATATAAAATATATTTATTTAAAACCTCATGCCCCAAATTGTTTACAGTACATGTGGCTGAATTAGGAGAAATAAATTCCTTTTCACCTCTCCACCCTTCCGTTTTCTTGTTATGCGTATATCCCTATCACGTTCTTAGTTGTTGTATGCGTCACTTTCCTGTGTACAAGATAAAGTAGTTTCGGATCTACTTTTCAAGTTTTGACAATCACTTGGCGTATGAATACGAATATGCCACTGTAATGGTGTCCTCCACTCTTGTAAAGTAGTGCACGGTATCAGACTGGCTGTATAGTGTCTTGGCCCATTACTTTTCAACAAATTAATTGAAGAAAATTCTTAAATTAAATGCATTCACTACATCAAAAGGCAATCCGTTCCACAGACCAACCACCCTGTCAAAAAATAAATAAATAAAAACAACGAAAAACTGACTTAGCTGAAAATGCCTCCTACCCTGCCAAAATATATATTTGTATCCCCTAGTCCTACCATTCTAACCATTAAGTACGAAAAAAGATGATGTATCAACACCACCAATTCCCCTAACAATCTCAAACTTCTCAATCAAATACTCTCTAATTCTTCTTTTTTTTATAAGAACATAAATTCAGATATCTTAACCCATCCTTGTGTGACAACCTTTACATCCTACTAGCCCTCCTCTGAACCCTTTCTAACAATTCATTGTCTTTTCTAACGTAGGGAATCCAAAACTGAACACAGTACTACAAATGTGGCCTGGCCAATGACCTGTACAATAACATTATAACTTCTTTGATAAGACATACAAGTAAAGATTATTTTTTTAGATAAGCTTGTGATCACGGCTGTTTTATAGTTGAGAATTGTATGATGGATTTGTTGATAAGAAAGGTCACCAAAACAAATCCCCCGATGGGTCAGCGGTAAGTTCACAGAGTTGCAACGTTTAAATCTGGAGTTCGATTCTTCACGGTGAACAGAGCCCAGATAGTCCATTATGTAGCTAAAAAAACAACAAAATCAAACACACATCAAAACACATTTAAGAGCATGCATCTGGAATGTACAGTCATGGCCAAAATGTTTGCATATTTTGCAAGAAATAAGATCGTGATTATTAGGATACAAATACACTTAGCGCTGTCAAACTGAGAAATGCATGTAATATTAAACGTCTACATATGTAATTTGTATAATATGACAGACTCTATGGACACCATGAACGACTTATGTGAACAGCGAACAATTTTATCAGACACCTATAGAAAAATGTGTAATTCAGCATTTCACCTATCACAACAAAACCTTACCCAAACATACATAATGACAAAATATAACATCTGGCGATGAGGTTATTAATGTAATCCACCGTGATTTCGTCTTAACTTGTCACTAAAAGGCGCTGCAATTCAGCTACAGACTTTGCTGGCCATGGTAATCTTGTAACGTCCTTCTGTTCAAGATAATCCTGTACAATATGCGCACTGTGGGCAGTGGCATTGTCATCCTGGAACACAAAGTTATTGCCAAGCCTTGCCCTAGCATACGGTAGAAATATCGTCTCCATATGATGCCTGTAGGAGGCACCATTGACGTTTACCTGGAGGATATGAAGAATGGTTTTCGACCATGATGAGTAGCTGCCCAAATATGTACTGCATCACCTCCTGTGTGTTCCCTGTGGGAAAGACAGTCTTCTCTCATCTCTTTTCCAGGCAAACGACGAATACAAATCCTACCACCAGCTTTGATAAGCTTGAAACAGGACTCATCTGAAAATATAACATGTTGCCAGGGTCCTAACTTTAAGTTAGCATGCTGTCTTGCCCACGTAACACGGTGACGACGGTTAATTCTGGTTAATATCGATTGGCAGATAGCCCCTCTTGCAAAATATACTTGTTTGGTCAGATCCTATTAAATTTTTCTCTGGATACCCTGGAATTAATGTGTTTATGCCATTCCTGTCGTTAGGTGTTGCAAGACTTCTTTTGACATTGACGTGTTAACCTGACCAAAAGATGGTCATCTCGGGCAGTAGACTTTCTCAGAACAACGTTTCCTGTAGTTCGATGACGTTTCAGGATTCTGGATATAGTATACTGGGGATATTCTACTGTTCTGGCGATGTCCGTTTTCTTCATATCCTATAACTTCTGGTACGTGACGAGGCATGACTCCACATCAGGTACACATAAATTGTCTAAACAAAGCACTGTGTACATATGAAGGTTTGTATGCGTGTTTTGACGAACAAATGCTCAAAACAACTTATACAGACCAGAATAACAACTCGTACTGCTCGGGCATTTACTCAATAATTATTCCATGCATGTAAACAATAACATCAATAGATAGAACAGCATGCAAAACATTATGGCAAAGACTGTACTGTGCATAATATGTATGAGCAACAAATACGATATGCTACCATTAAGGAAAAATTATAGTTGCATAAGACACTCAGAGAAATGAAATATACCAGATTTTACAAGGATTCACAACGTATAATTATAAAATAATATATATACATTTAAAATGCAGATACCTAAAAAGAGCCCGGATTATAGTCTAGTATTAAATAATTATTTGGGATGAATACACCTTCTTTAATTAACCATTGCGTGGCTTGATAATTGAAATAGGTTAAAGTTTGTTTTCGCTGTGAAAAAGATAGATGTGAGGATAAACTAGTTTTTGAACAGGTCTGCCCTAAAATCTCATATGTTTATACAGGTGCGTATTTTTAATTAGCAGATCGTTGGTTATATCATGTTTTTTTTTTCTATTTAATATCATCATAAATGCATTTTTAGCCGGCCGATTAACGAAGAAGGAAAATTGAAATTGTTTAACTTGAAAGCTGATTAGAACAAAAAAAAAAGTGTTTATAATTTCTAGCAATGATATTTAACACTTTTCTGAGTTCCTGAGTGGAGGACTCTGTTTTCTTGAAAAAGTTGACAACAACTAAGGATATTTTGAAACTTCCTAATATATGGTGTTTTACTTATGTTCCAGGACAAAAAATACATGGTCCATATGTTATAATCTCTGTTAAGGAGATAGCACGGGAGTTTCTATTTAAAGTCTCTCACAAAACTCTCTAACACTTCAAGTGAAAGGTCGCCACTAGAAGTTCTTTGTTTCTGTAGACAGAGGTTGAAACTGGTTATTCATTTGGTCAACTGTTTCATTTACTTCATAAATGAAATTTATACATGAACGAAGTAGATAACAAAAGGTATACTCTACTATGAATTAGGTCAATATATAGGATATACTTACCAATCAATTTACTGTATCACGAGTAGAGATCTAAAGGGTGTTAATAAGGCTCGTAAGCTTCAAAGATAGATGTTTTTAAATATAATGTTACTGATGACTAAGTTGGCTTAGTGCAGCTGCTATTGAAGAAATCTTAAAATTAAACTTCCTAATATAGAACATATAGAAACTCGACATGTGAGAGTTGTCAAGAATCATAAGTATTAATGTTATTATCAGTACATAATTCTAATAAAGCACAAAGCTAACGAAGTTACATCCTGATAAAACTGGATAAATAGTTCCTTAAACATATTCTACCACATGTAATACATATGCATGTACGTTAACACTGATTATGACATTTTTCATAGTACAAAAATTGTAGCAAATATCTGGTTGCCTTAAAGCATAGTAAAAACTAAAATTATCAATAGTTTAAGGTCGTATCACTTTAAATAATCCAAGATGAACATTTAGAAAAAATAGAAAACAATAGATTAAGTCCTCACTATACATTGATTAGGGTCGTGGCTTACATGATTAAGTCCTCACTATACATTGATTAAGGTCGTGGCTTACATGATTAAGTCCTCACTATACATTGATTAAGGTCGTGGCTTACAGGATTAAGTCCTCACCATACATCGATTAGGGTCGTGACTTACAAGATTAAGTTCTCACTATACATTGATTAGGGTCGTGGCTTACAGGATTAAGTCCTCACTATACATTGATTAAGGTCGTGGCTTACAAGATTAAGTCCTCACTATACATTGATTAGGGTCGTGACTTACAAGATTAAGTCCTCACTATACATTGATTAGGGTCGTCGCTTACAGGATTAAGTTCTCACTATACATTGATTAGGGTCGTGACTTACAGGATTAAGTTCTCACTATACATTGATTAGGGTCGTGGCTTACAGGATCTTACATAAGTTAGCATTCTTACGTATGAAGCAGTGTTGACATTCTTATGTGTTAAGTAAAGTTAACATTCCTACGTGTGAAGCATTGTTGATATTCTTATGTGTTAAGTAAAATTAACGTTCTTACATATGAAGCAGTGTTGACATTCTTATGTGTTAAGTAAAGTTAACATTCCTACGTGTGAAGCATTGTTGACATACTAAAGTGTGAAGTAATTTGAACATTCCTATTAGTGAAGTAATGTTATGACTCTTAAGAATGAAGTAGCGTTTAGCCTCAAATGGTAACTTATTTTTAGACCGTTCACTACTGCTCAATATTACAACATGTTGAGTGTTTTATGTTTATATGTTTCAACACTCAGTGTAAAGAAGTGTAAAAACATTAGGTGAAATCACTCACTTACTCTTTTTATAAAAGATAGGAGACTTAGCTGTTATTACTGTGACTTGCAGAGTCGACGAGGGCAAAGGGTCCTATTGGTGAATCCAGTTTTAACTTTTATTCGTGTACAGTTAAGCTAACATTTCTATGTTTCAATGAATATTTGTATTCCAGAGTATAAACCAGCATTATTTTTCCTACAAATGCTAGTCTTTTTTATGCGAAATAGTATTAGCATTCCTTCAAGTAAGCCAGCTATAACCTAATATTCAAGTGTTACATTTGTACATGTAAACAAGAGTTAATATTCTAGCTGTAAATAAAAGTTAACTTTCCTATGTGTAAACTAATATTTATGTTTCTACATTCCCACTGTAAAGCAAGGTTAAGAGTTTCATCTTTGATGTAACATTTATATTCTCGCGTGTAAGTTTGCATAAAATTAGAACGTGAAAATCCGTGTTAAAATTCCTACATGTAAACAAGCGTTAACATTATTTTGTGTACATTTTTAATTCTCCTACGCATAAACCAGAATTAATATAATTTTAAACCATAATTAACATTCGTAAGCGTAAACTAACATTAACACATCTATATGTAATATGACTCAATATTACTACGTATGGTTTAACATTAACATTCCTTTGTATAAACTAGTGTTAATGTTCGTCTGTGTAAATTGGCGTTCATATTCTTTAGAGTAAGCCAGCGTTACGTTCCTAAGTGTAACCTAATAATCAACACTTCTGTTTATATAAGTTTGTCTGTTTTAGAGCAAAGTAACATTGGACTATCTGCCATGTTCACCGCAGGGAATCGCACTTTTGATTTTAGTGTTGTAAGTCCGTAAACTTATTTCTGTCCCATGGTGAACATTTCTATAAGTAAACACGCCTTAACGTTTCTATATAAACAACACTTAACATTCCTATATGTAAATCAGTGTTAGCGTTTATACGTGTACAGTAGTTTTAATAATCCTATACCTAATCAAAGTTTATTTCTAAATGTAAACCAGCTTTAGAATCCTATGTGAAAATCCTATTTGTAAACAAGTTTAAGAAATCTATGTTCAAATCAGCGTTAACATTTCTACATGTAAATCAGCATTAAAGAATCCTAATGACCAATCAGCATTAATATTCCTACATGTAAATCAGTTTTAAGAATCACACGTGTATATCCATGTTAACCTTCCCATATGTAAATCAGCGTTAAAATGTTTAACTACCAATGAGTATTAACATTTCTACATGTAAATCAACTTTAAGAATTCTACCTATATATCAGCATTAGCATTCCTACTCGTGAAGTAGCGTTAACATTTGTATACTTAAATCAGAGTTAGCATTCCTATATGTAAACTAGCGTTAACATTCCTACATATAAACTTCAATATTCATATGTGTATATCAGTATTATCATTCCTACGTGTAAAGTAACATTAGCATTCTTACACGTAAATCTTGATATTCCTACATGTCAAGTAATGTTAACATTCTTATCCTTACGTACCACACTTTTACACCCCGTTTACTTCAGATTTGTCTTCAAGCCAACAGCATCAAATCTAAATCCAAATAATCATAAAAAAATTAAACTATTCCTAAAAAAAAACCCTTTAAGCATACTACATAAAACCATTTAGATTTAGTAATAAAAATCTACAAGAATTACACTCTTATAACATGAAATCAAGGAATGAAATTAAACATGTTGTACAACAATACATAGATATGTATGTATACAAGTTAACTAGTTACACTCTGAAGTACTATAAATAACAGATAGAAAATAAAAAAAATGATATGTGCAAAGAAAAGAAAGAAGAAAACATTTACACATAATTACATATCACGAGAAATATATGTACATACAAAGGGCAGATACGAACAGAGGCTTCAGTGGCCACTCTGATGTTTTTTTGTTTTAGACTTGGTCTTAGGGTCTTTTAGTTTTGACAGTCAGCAAGCCTGTTCCTCATATTAGGATGGTGATTATGCTTGTCTTTTCTTATATAGAACCCAGGCCTTGGTCCACCATGCAGCTACCTTTTGGCAATGCTACTTGAGGATAGGGATGTGCTGCAGTGTGAGATGATTAGTGATAACTTTGGATGGATTGGTCAAGAGCTCTACTCTTAGCTTCCACTTGTTTGAGTTGGTTATGGAACCTTTCGGTTGGCAGTTTCTTAACTGCTGCTGGACTAAAAATCCCATGCTTTTTATCCTTGTACTAGTTCTGGGGTCCAGTGAAGTTACTGAAATGACTTTCAGTGTGGAGGCTCCCTTGTTAACCTTGTAGGTTCTTGTTTTTCACAATGTTAATGGTGTGACTGACAGTGAGCCTTTGAAAGTTGGCACACTCCTGATGTCAGTGATCTTCTTACCAGTAGCGATGGGGCCATTGGAATTTTAACTACCAATCTATTGTTGGTAGATACCTTATGCATCCCTTTGCTCCACCATACATCTCTTGAGATGACTTTACTTCTAGGAAATACTTTTTAGGCTTTGGAATGTAGTGGCCCCACTAGATGTGGGACAGTTACATTACACTAGCACAACAACTGGCTTGGTTGGATCTTTTATTTACAAGTTGTTAGCCAGCAACTCATCTTCAGCTATGGACCCTAAGAAGTCTTTGAGTCACTAGCAAAATTCATCTTCTCAATGAGCTGGAAATATTGAGCATATAGATGGTCAAACTTCTTTTCTTGATGAAGCATGATCAAGACTTTGAAGTTTCAGCATATGAGAATGAGAAACATCATTAGTTAGTTAAAAAACAAGATAATCAGAAGAAAAAAAAAGAATTTGATCGTAACCCTATATGAGAGTGTGCTTGTTACGATATTTTATATAGTAAAATTTAAAATGTAATTAATCAATTTTATTTTTAATGTAGGTCAATGAGCTTGCATCAAAATATCGTTTATAATTCAAATCTTTATATTATTTAAGTTTTATGTTTTAATTTTAAAAGGGAATATTTAAATAAACTATCTACTTTAATTTAGTAATATCACGTGATGTTCTTGCGCTCCGAATTGCATATTTTTAATTTTATTTCAACCCTTTTATGGGCTTCAGAATTCCAAACTAATCAGAAATTCGTGCTACATATATTGATAAGCCAAAATATAAATTTAGAACCTCCACGCTCCCTCCTGTACCATTTTGTTTTTCATAAAATGTCAATAATTCTCACTGTCATAGCTATTGGAATATTTATAATTATATTAATAGTAGCTTTATTTTTACCAGATTCTTTATGTGATTATTTTGTTTTGCCACTCGTTAGTAAGTATTTGGCTTCACTTTCATTGTTTGCATGGTATTCAGCCTCAAGTAACTAACGGAAAAATTTTAAATTATCTATAATTTAGTTAAAGCCAGTTAAATTACAATAGTTTTGGGACATTCCCCTACAGTGCCTGGCATAGTATTTGTGCTCTAAAATGAATATTTGAAAAAGGCCTAAATCCAGATGTAAGTATTAAATTTCTTATTTTATGCATATTTGTTTTACTTATTGTTATAAAATTAACTAAAATCTAAAAATTAGAAACCTCTTAGGTTAGATAAGGAAACTTAAATGAAAATATTAAATACAAAAATCTCGTAATATTCAATATCCCACTTTGAGGCAATAACGTCACACAGTGTTTCCTGATTGTAACTCTGTTTTCGCAAATTTGTCCTGCTATGACAAATGGTTTGAATTTCGCGCAAAGCTACACAAGTGCTATCTGCGCTAGTCGTCCCTAATTTAGCAGTGAAAGGCTAGAAGAAAGACAGCTTGTCATCACCATCCACCGCCAACTCTTGGGCTACTCTTTTACCAACGAATAGTGGGATTGACCATCAATTTATAACGCCCTCACGGCTGAAAGGGAGAGCACGTTTGGTTGAAATGAGATTCGAACCTGCGCCCCACATATTGCGAGTCGAGCGCTTTAACCACTTGGCCATAATAAATGGTGTTTGCACTGTGATAAATGATTTGAGCATACTCCAAGAAGGTCTAAGTACAGCTGTAGTGTAATAAAACTAAATGAAACCAGATGAGAATAGAATAAATTTTTACTGATACTCGTTAAAGAGGTTTGTATAGGTTATGCAAATTAAATATGAAAACTGTAAAGTGAAAACAAGTATTTTGATTCATAGCATAAAACTATCTTTAACTCAAATTAATTTAGTAAAGGCTTTCGAAATTCATAGCCAAACCTCTATTAGAAATACTGTCTTAAAACTTCTGATATTTTGTATTCAATAAACTTTGAACTTTTACCTGAAGCTTGCCAAATTTCGTGAAGATAAATGTAATAAATTTAGAAGTATAGTGTACATTATTCTCTATTGGACAATGCTGTAAACACTGTATCAATTAGCCAAAGTCTGGTTTAAAAAACAAGAAGTTATATGAATTCTGATTGGTCAGAAAGTCAGCCAGGTGAATAGGTTGTGAAGAGGATCATAAATGCCTCAATGAAAACCACCCCTCTTGTAAAACTATCTTTAGAGACAGAGTGTTAAAATGATTACCTTGATCAAACAATATTTCTATGTGCTACACGTGTACTCACACTCTATATTGCTCATAGAAAATGTATGCCTTACACCTCTGCCCTCCAGACTTCACTTACTCTCCACCTGACCTATAGCTGTGCTCTCCTGTTGCCAATTCAGACACATTCCTCCCACTGCTGTATGGTCTTTACATAAAAAGGCTCAGAACCAGTAAGAAGAGAACAGGGTAGAGACTGTAAAGCTAGTTCCTTCCATATGAATTGACGTTGATTAATAGATTCCCATCCCTACCTTTAACAAGTATCCGCAAGTGTTTATATCACTTCTTCCTCTGGACTTTCTTCCATATGCATGTATCATACTAGATAGGTGCAATATACAAATTTCCACAATGCAGATGTTACTTTCTGCTCCAGCAATACACTTACAGCCTGCATGTTCATGCATCTATAACTACTCCCTATAAGGAAATAATGTTAAGACAATATTCAGAATACTCTGTGCTTAAACAATATTTCAATTTGCATGGTTGAAAATATTCCATCATAACCAAACAATACACTGGATACATCAAGTTTACATTTGCTATAATATCCAAGCTACTATCTGTGAATATAATTTGCCACTGATAATTTCACCCACTCATGAATATTCTTATTTGATACAACTGAAACATATTGCACTACTCTTTCTGAAAAACATCAGATTAAACTGTATTTTCTCTGAGACATAGTATGAGTTTCTTTGTTACTCTTATCTTTTCATGTAAATTCCCCAACCCCTGCATATTTCAATTTCGAAAGTGAAATATTTATTCATAGGTAGTTCCGGAAAGAACAGATGCACTGTACGTGCAAGTGATACTTTACATATCAGTAATCTCAGTTAACCTCATATCACAAAGTATTAACATCAAGATCGAATCATTAGTTCCATTCTCATATTGCTTAACTCTTATCAAGACATCAGAATAACTTGTCTCACCCCATTTGGCGTTGTTCTTATATTTGAAATGCTTAACCTATTTGCATAAATTGATGTACACACTTTCTACATAATATTTCATTTGGTTCTAACTTGTTTCAAGGCTAAGATTTTTTAGTTACTGTCCATCCCACTTAATGTAGCATAATAAAAGCCTCTCAACACATGGATTTGGAAATATTCATCAAGAAAAATGGACATTCACGTGAGGAATAAAAGCTTCAATAAGCTTATTTCAAAGAGATGACAGAGTTTGAGCAAAATATAATCCTAATCGTTGTGATGGACAGAAAAATTTTAAAGAACTTACAAATTGTTGTTTATTTGTGACTTGCACTGAGATAAAAGTTCAAAAACTTTTAATTTTTTAGCACTTTACGCTGAATAAATATTACAACG
>NW_013666365.1:280081-288466 GCF_000517525.1 Limulus polyphemus
ATTATTTTTGATCAACACTCATGAATGATTTTATGTAATGTTCATAGGTGCATGTAAGACTATATATATATATATATATATATATATATATTTAATCATACATGTATATTGCATAAGTACTTATCTCCATTACCTATTGCCACATATATAAGCAGCTTATAACAGACTGCTTCTATCTTGTGTACAAATTATTTTAGTAACCTTCACTGGTTACTTTCCAAAGCTATATATCAGTAGCTGTAACCCCATAGATATATGCTCTTCAGGTGTATGGGGAAGATCCGAATGAGATTTTTAACTCTTAGCTCTGATTTTAGGTTGTTCAAATCTGTTGAAGGACTAAGCATTACAATTAGAAGCTCAAGCCATGCTAAACTATATGAATCAAGCAGGTATCATCTGTTATCCTAAGAATATTTATTATAGTGAAATTCTACTCAATAGCTCAGACAATAAGGGTCACAAAGCCCTTTCAGTCCAGCTGATCTTATAATCAACAAATTGTCCTAATTGAGATAACTAAGTAGTAATCATACAAGGTAATGCACCTTATAATACCATCTAATAGCTCATAAGTCATGGAACACTACTTCTTTTCATGCATTGATTCTTCAACCACATGACCAGTCTAGCTATATTGACCAGTAGGCCATCTTTCGAACTTCATCTAACCACTGGAGCTCCCTCTCGCCATTACATCCAACTCTTTCTGACCTGGCTCATTGTGAATGGCTAAATATGTACTCTAAGCTATTTTCTTCTTATGATATGTCCTCCAGTGGCATAGTGCTATGTCTGCGGACTTACAATGCTAGCAACCGGGTTTCAATACCGTGGTGAGCAGAGCACAGATAGTCCATTGTGTAGCTTTGTGCTTAACTACAAACAAACATGAATCTTATGACTTGTTGAATTCCTCCTATGACTCCTGATCCAGCCAGTTTTAAGTGCTGGAATGCTATTTTGAGGTTCTCAGCCACAGAAACGAATTTTCAACCAAGTATTAAACATCAACATAGACCAGACACTTCTCCTATTGTGGCCCCTTCAGTGTAAGATCCAATAGCCTCCAAAAGAGGTGGTTGTCTTGTACAAGCCAAATGACATGGTGCAAAACTCATACAAGCTCTCTCTTTCATTCTATACCTTTTCTCGTTCTTCAGTTTGACTTGCCAGATCTAAAGTGTTGAACAATTAGGCTCCTTCCAATGCATTAAGATACTAATATATTTGTGGTTGTGAAAAGCTGTCAATGCTACTTAGCATATCAGTCCATTTAAAGTTAATACAGAACCTGGATGTTACTTCCTTCTTTTCGATAATCATTACTGGATACGACGAAGTGTTTTCTGAAGGCTTCATTAGTCTGTCCGTTAACATATGCTATATCTCAGTGCCTAGCACATTCTTAGTGCTCCTGGGAAGCTTGCAAGGTGGTTATTTAATGAGACGTACATCATATGTATCTAGGTGATGTTGTGTGACTGTTGTTTGACCCATTTAGCCATTTTCTCCAACAAATACATCAATAATTTTGGCCAACAAGTCACTTAGACAATGGTCCTTGTTTTCTTGACAGGAAATAGTGCATTTCATGTGTGGATTCTATTACCACTTTACTCAGACTGACTTACTAGACTTTGTACACAGTAAACAAAGGCATACCGCTTGTATACATGGGGGTAGTGTGATTTTCTTTCCTATATACACTCATGCAGTTCACTTAGTGTAGACCCTGTTTGGCTGACGTCAGGTCACTCTCCCATGGAACATCAGTTCTTCAGTTGCACAGGTAAGACTAACTGATAACCTCCTCAGTAAATCAATCCTAATTATTGATGCCAGAACTAAGGTTGGCAACAACAACCTTTTCTCTGCGAGCAATGCTTCCTGAGCTTCGTCTCTAATCCTCTATTCATGTCTAGTTTACCTTCATTCCCAGAACGAAATACGTTTTTGTTGGCTGACCCAAGTGTTGGTTTTGCTTGGAGTGACAGACATACCACAAAATCTACCAGTGTTTTGGTCATTCCTGTATTAGTCAGCAAATCTATCTCTCAACATTATTCTATGATAGGCGAGTACTGAGATCCACCCAGACATGAGAAAGGTAATCTTTCACTATATGAACACATATGGTTAGTGAAAATAGCTTAAATCTCATGACATTATACATCTAAATCTATCTATTATTGTTATTTTATTGACATTTCAGCCATGTCTGACTAACATTACAGAAGTTGCAATGTTGCAACGTACGTGCACTCATGTTACCTTATCCAATAATATAAAAATGCCTTTAAAAAGTGACCTGTGTTGGCTTTGTTCTAGTGAAACAGTATTTTGCAAAATACAGTCACATTTCGGTTATGATACATTATATATGTATTATTACTATTTATAAATAAATTTTTAAATTTCAGTTATTCTTCTTAAAACATAGAACAGTAAATAAAAAAGTACAGAAAATAATGATTTCTTCTACTTACGAACTTGGTACTCTCTTGCTGCTTGCCGTAATTTGCTAAGCCTTGTCAAATTTCGCACGTGGAGGATGTAAAACGAAATATTTTTTTAGGATTTATATATACATTTTGAAATAATAAAATATTATACTATATCAATACCACAGAATTCCACTATACTTTATCAGGCTTAATAAATAAACTGTATTTGGGTCTAAAACATTCCACGTGACACACAGAAATCGATATTTAGGAATTTGTTTTTAAATTTCCTTTTAAATTAAGACATTAGGTAATCTATAATTTGAATTATAACCTACAAATTTTACATCGAACTTATTGACCTACATTCATAAAAGAGTACTTCAATAAAATTTTAAATGTAAGTCTACAAACATGATGTCATGCCCTTTGACCCCTGACCATAGGAAGACCCCATCGAGATAGGGTTAAGTGAAAGCTATTCATTACACTCCACCAAGTTCGAGACCAAGTCCAACTTGGGGTCATTTAGTTTCTCAGAATTGTTGTTGATCTTCTTGCAATTGCTGAGCCATCAGTCAAAACTTCTAGCCTTGTCTACGTTGTTACTTAGCAAGATATCGGAAGTTCATCCGAAAATGACCCAACGCTCTACACGTAAACGAAATGCTTTCATCCTCTCTTTCACGATGATATCTGGGCAGAGATATTATCATCATCATAGGCTGCAACATGAAAACCTTGAGAGAGCTGGGATATTCATATCCATTCACTAGGTGTCAGTGTGGTGTGGTTGCATTGCAGTGCTAGAATGTGTGGGTTGTTGGTTAAACATTAACTGGGCTCGAGCCTGACATAATGTAAATTCCAGGATGGGATGTCTTGTATGAATTACATTCACTGCAACTACCACTGCAGGCTTCTTCCTTTCTTGAGATTAGTTTAAAGTTGCTACTTTATACCTCATAACTATAGATACTGCTTTGATAGAAGTGAAAAAATCTCTTATGCGCATGTGTTGCTTCATTGTCTCATTGTTTAACTCTTCCAGAGACTGGTCGCCAAGGGTATATTCATAATTCTGTGTAGCCAGTTCAGGGAACGATTTACCATTCAAAAGACATGATCATCTCATAAGCTGACAAGTTCTCTGTGGTATCGCTCTTTTGAGCTTCGAACACTTAGTCCAATTGGATTGCTCGATTTACCTTTTGTTAAATCTTTAGCACATCTAGGTAATGTTTATCTCGCAGTTCTAAAGTTTTTCACCTCTCTCTCAAGTTTTCAGTAAAATGTAGGGCCATACTGTCATAAGATACGATCAAGTGTTTTGGAGCCTGCTATAGAGACCAGCCATTCCAAGTAGTTATCTGCCAGAAATGCTCTAAGAAATTTTCAAAATATTCTTTTACTGAACTCTTGAATGTCGGAGGTGATATGCGTTTTACATAACTTAAAGGTACCCGTGATTGTGGCCAGAACTTTCTTCTTATAAACTCCCAGCTATTACCCAAGTCACATGTTCTCAAAGTCATGGGTAAAGCATGCTCAGGGACTTCAACTCTCGGAAACGTAGTCGATTCCTGGTCCTAGGCAGCAGAGCAATGAGTTGCCCTTGGCATCTAGTACTTTGGCTCTGTGCATTCCCAGGTTCCTCTGCCTTGGCAGTAAATCCCCGATTCGTAAAGGCTCAGAAATGTCCCATGGTTTACCATCTTCACCTTTTGGTACATGCCATCCCACTTTCTGGTGAAACTACTGCTGTAGGTGGACTTCGTCCATTAATGTCACCTCCAAACTCTCCTGCCACTTCTCGGGTGACTTTACCCTAAGCTGGGATATGGTTACTCTAGCTATTCTATACAGACAATCCTATTTGGTATCGTACCCACCAGATGCTACACTACTACTTTGACTCTCACTTGCCCATGGTTCCCTTTTACTGAGGTCGATTCTTAGGAGGAGAATATGAATGGTCATTCTAGGTGCACCAACTGTAAGTGGCTCTCCTTCCTGAATCCTCGGTTGCAACGGGAAAAGTCATGGAACTTCGCAGCATCAGTGAAAGTCCTACATCCAGGATAGCAATAGACTCGATAACTCTCTCAGACAGCCGCTTTCTTCAGTGAGTAACTCTTCTTCTTACCCGTACGTTCTTAAAGTTGTAGAAAAGTTCATTCTTAAAAAGAATGAGTAAAAGGCAAGATACATGACAGCAGCAAACAAAAAACTCTGCAATAAAATAAGCTGTGATCACATCAACAATTTTTTTTCCTTCCTATCCACTTTATGTTATTTTCAGGTTGAACTGAGTTTCGTTGGAGTGACAAGATATGAACACATAATAACAAGAGATTCGTCCCAGGCATTTATTATGAAGCAATTATCAACTGTTTTTGTAACTGAGCTCATTAGAGAGAAATAAAGAGAATGGATACAATTATATAAAAATACAATGACCAATATTTATATTATTTGTGCACACAAAAACCACAGTGTATACACTTGCTTGTGAACGATGGGTGTTCGCATTTAATGGATCTTAAACTAATAAAACCAGAAGGTAGAAATTGCATGGTATGCCTGCTTACTTCTCTTTTGACCAAGATTAAATGCACATTGCGAAATCTCTAACATCTGACCAACGAACTTTAGAAATATATATTTAAGCACATAAAAATATACATGTATTGATTCCATTAGAATATTCCATGTAGTAAGTGTTCGGATAAATAAAAATATTTATATTGTGGTTCACTTTTTGGGCAGTTTGATCAGTATTTGCAGTATTCAGTATTTCTTCACAATCGATCTAATCTGCTAATGAAACATTTCCATCAGCTCTCAGACGTTACTATAATAAAGATTTACTGCCTTTACCTTCATGCTTAGCGTTGGGTCGCATATCTGTAGATTGCGGCTATTGGTGATTGTGGGCTCAACTTATGTAAAAATGCGTTACTTTCCTTTTTCGTGTTTATTTATACATGATTTTCATTACTGGGTGTACAAAAACATTGCCACAGAGTCTAACGTTAGAATTACAATAGCTTATTATAACCTTTTTGTAGCACACGCAGTAGCAGCAACAATGATCCAAAGCTGCTTAAATAAATATCGGTATGATCGATGGTTACTGCTAACATTAGGCCTACCGCGTACGTTGTGTGACATATTACCCTGTTAGCTTTAGAAATTTTAGTATCTAAAATTATATTTGGTTAAACTGAAAATGTGGTTTAGAAATTGTAGTAACATTTAGGACTGGTGGGAAAACGTTACATAAATAACGTTATATTAGAGAAACCAGGTTATCATGATCCACCCTTGATATATATATTATTGTAAATTAAATATCTATTTGCTACATCTTTGCTACAGTTGACTGCCATATTTGCTCAAAAGATCAGAAATGTTCTGGAAAGGTTGCTGCCACTACCTCCTACAAGATACTACACTATATCAACAAGCTCAAGTAAACATTTAGCAGTTGAGTGCCCGGACTGTGATTCGAGAGTCCATGATTCACGTCTTGATACCCCCAAAGCGCAGACCGCATTTTGTGGCTGAGTGCGTTATAAGAGTGACTATCGACTCTCGCTATTCAGTCAAAGAAGTGTAGCCCAAGATATAACGGTGGGTATTGACCAGTTGCTTTCCTCTCTAGTCTAGCAGTTCAACCCCCCCCCCCTAGTGGCTCAGCGGTAAGTCTGAAGACTTATAAAGCTAAAAACCGAGTTTCGATACCCATGATAGGCACAGCACAGATAGCCCATTGTGTAATTTTGTGGTTGAAAAGAAATAGAGAAATACTCAGTTTGAAATTATAGACGCCTATTCGCATAGATGTAGATATACGTGATAATTTAGCATAGATGTAGATATATGTGATAATTCAGCATAGATGTAGATATATATGATAACTTAGCACAGATGTAGATGTATGTGATAATTCAGCATAGATGTAGATATATGTGATAATTCAGCATAGATGTAGATATATATGATAACTTAGCACAGATGTAGTATGTGATAATTCAGCATAGATGTAGATATGTGTGATAATTCAGCATAGATGTAGATATATGTGATAATTCAGCATAGATGTAGATATATGTGATAACTTAGCACAGATGTAGATATATGTGATAACTTAGCACAGATGTAGATGTATGTGATAATTCAGCATAGATGTAGATGTGTGTGATAATTCAGCATAGATGTAGATATATGTGATAACTTAGCACAGATGTAGATATATGTGATAACTTAGCACAGATGTAGATGTATGTGATAATTCAGCAGAGATGTAGATGTGTGTGATAATTTAGCACAGATGTAGATGTATGTGATAATTCAGCATAGATGTAGATATATGTGATAATTTAGCACAGATGTAGATGTATGTGATAATTCAGCATAGATGTAGATATGTGTGATAATTCAGCATAGATGTAGATATATGTGATAATTCAGCATAGATGTAGATATATGTGATAATTCAGCATAGATGTAGATATACGTGATAATTCAGGATAGATGTAGATATACGTGATAATTCAGTATAGATGTAGATATGTGTGATAATTCAGTATAGATGTAGATATATCAAATTATTCTTTATTATCTTCGAAATGAGATATGTAGCCATGGCGACATTGCTCACATATTTGCAGCGACACGCCATTGTATTAGCATAATCAAACCATTCTTATAAAATGTAAATAATATTGTGTAATTGCGAATTGTATGCAGTGCTAGATTTGTTTTCTATTAATTGTTGGTTAGTTAAATATGCCAAATATATGAAAACCAGAATACATAAGTGCTACTATGTTTGTTGAATTTCCCGCAAATCTACGTGAGGGTTATCTGTATTAGCCGTCCCTCACTTAGAAGTGTTGATCAACACAAATATTAAACACACACACACACACCTGCTTATTGCAGTTATGTTATGGATAAGAAATTTTCACCTATAGAAAAATTTTTCTGAGGAAAAAAAATCGTTCTTCAGCATGTTAAATGCTATCTTCTTAAACTCAGTTTTATAATGAAAACGTCATTAGCTTTATTTATATAACCAGACGTACCTACAATGCTATGTCGTTATCTTATCAAATTTTGTAATAACTATTTCTGTTTTCGCGTTAAGTTCATTTAAAACCTCGAATTCACTTTTAATTCAATTGAACCAGTTTTCTGAACTATAATAATAAAAGCAACTGCCAAATCAGGGCCACTAATATTAACATTAATAGTATCGAAGGTTTTCTATTCTCCGTGTGAAAAATAATTTAAAATTTACAAAAAAATCTGCAAATTTTAATTTTCTAGGTGGCGAAACACACTAATACCTCTTTTCATTTTATTGCAAATTTTTGCTTAAGTGATGAAAAATGTCTGTATTTTGCTCATTTATAAATGATTGTGATTGATGACGTTTCAATCCGTTAAACTTAACCAGCCGGATTTTTTTACAGCTAAAGAAAAATTTATTGTTTTATATGTTAATCAATTCGATAAGATGAAAGTAATCAAAGGTTACAAACCTTTGAGGTAATGATTCGAAACCACTAAATATAAATATTATAAAATTTAAATGACTTATTTATTGAGTGATTTGAGAATTTGATAACTTATAATGAATACTAAGCTAGAATTTAGAAATGTAAATCTCAGGAATCGAGACTTTAAAATGTAAAAACATATTGGTATTTTAATTTAGATAGGTGTAGATTATTATTCTGAGTTTTGAAACGTACTTTTTCTACTTCACAAAATTAAAGCAAGGTATCTTTCCCATACCTCCCTGTGATAATTTCAACTACTGATTCATTTTTATGAAATTTACAACTAAAGTAATAGTGTATGACATGCGATAAAACCTCATAGAGTATGCGGACATCAGTAGAACTCTAAAGTTTGTTTGTTTTTG
>NW_013666365.1:289466-297982 GCF_000517525.1 Limulus polyphemus
GGGCGAGTATGTTTGGTGGGACGGGGATTCGAACCTGCGACCCTTAGATTGCGAGTCGAGCGCCTTATCCACCTGGCCATGCCGGGCCAAACTCTAAAGTAAAGGATATGTAATTATTTCGTTGATTCTTATTCATCATAAACAAACAAATTATTTCTTAACAAGTAAACAACACAAAAAAATTCACAACAAGGCCAATAGCTAAATAAACTTCCACCTCCTATAGACACTTTAGCCTGGATGATACAGTCTTGGCCAAAATGTTTGCATACTGTTCTATATTGATGTTATTGTCTACGTGCATGGAATGGTTATTGGGTAAATGCCCGAGTAGTAACAGAGAACGTGGCATATGATCGTACAAGTATGTACTAGTTGCTATTCTGGTCTGTATAAGTTGTTTTGAGCATTTGTTCGTCAAAACACACATACACAACTGTTTTGTATAAAAGAATGCGCTTTTGGTATAATCTTTTTCGAAACAGACCAACGCTTTCTTTAGACAATTTATCTGTACTTGATGTAGAGTCATGCCTCGTCACGTGCCAGAAGTTATAGGGCGACAAATTATTTGACTGTCCAGAAATGGTATGCAGCAAACGAACATTGCCAGAATAGTACGGCACGCCTAGTATGTTGTGTCCAGAAACCTGAAATGTCATCGGACCAAAGAAAACGTTGTTCCAGGAAAGTCTACTGGTAGACGCTGAAAAATTACTGCCCGAGATGGGTGTCTTTTGTTCAGGTTAACACGTGGAGGTCAGAAGAAATCTTGCAATATCTAACGACAGGAATGGCATAAACACATTCATTTCAGAGTATCCAGAGGAACAGTGAATAGGAACCTGACCAAAGAAAGTAATTTTGCAAGAAGGGCTATGTGCAAACCGATATTAACCAGAATTAACCGCCTTCATGTTACTTGAGCAAGACAGCATGCCAACTTAAAGTTAGGTCACTCGCGACACGTCATCTTTTCAGATGAGCCCTATTTCCGGCTTGTTAAAGCTGATGGTAGGATTTATATTCGTCATTTGCCTGGAGAAGAGATGAGGGAAGACTATATTTTACACAAGAAACACACAGGAGGCGATGCAGTACATGTTTGGGCAGCTATTTAACATAGTGGAAAAACTGCTGTCAATATCTTTAAGGGAAACGTCAATGGCGCCTCCTACCGGCATCACATGCAGACGATATTTCTGTCATATGCTAAAGCAAGGTTTGGCAACAACTTTGTGTGTCCAGGATGACAATGTCACTGACCACAGTGCGCATATTGTACAGGACTATCTTGTCCAGGAGGACGTTACAAGATTGCCATGACTAACAATGTTTCCAGATTGTAATCCATCTGACAACTGTTGTGCAGAACTGAGCCGGAAAATTGCTGGCCACGACCCTAAACCAGCTACTCTAGCTGAGTTGCAGCGCATTCTAGCGACAAGGTGGGACAATATCACGGTGTATTACATCAATAACCTCATCGACAGTATGCCACGTCATTTGCAGAGGTTATTAGAGTTACGAGTAGTGAATGTCTAATATGAACTAATATGTGGTTGCACACGCTATTTATAATAACTTGATGTTATATTTTGTCATTATATATATGTTTGTCAAAGCTTTGTTATGATAGAGGAAATGCTGAACTACAGAACTTTCACAGATGTTTGATAAAATTGTTTGCTGTTCCAAGAAATCTCTCATGATATCCATATAACCTGTCTCATTATACAAATTACATGTGTAGATGTTTAATATAACACGCATTTTTCAGTCTGACAGCACTAACTGTATTTGTATTCCATCTTAATAATGATCTTATTTGTTAAAAAATATACAAATATTTTGTCCAAGAGTGTATGAACACATCCACTACAGTATAGGATATCTAACTGATACTTAGGAGCACCTACAACACAGGCTCGAATGGGTTCATATACTTCCATCTCAAACTTACTCCAGTGAAGTTATTTCTTCTATTTTCCATGTACTTCATCTTAAACACGCTTCTGTGAAGTTCCCTTTTCACTTGCCACAGTACATAGAATATCCAACTGGTACTGAGGAGTAGGCACAAATGACCCAGGATAAGGTCACACAGTTCCATCTTAAACATGCTCCAGTGGAGATCCTTCTCTTACCCGTAACATTTGATACTTTCCTCCATCGTTCTGGAGTGTAGCTGATTCTTGGAAGAATTCCATTATTTTACTCTTCCTAAAACTTAATATGTATCGAAAAAGTGTGTTTTTCTTATTGTCCTATCATTCTTACCAATGTCTACAGTAAAAGCTTCGACCTATTTTAATTCAGTGACGTCATAACTGTATTGCAGATCATCAATTCTTGCCGAGTACCTAGGTTGGTCTTCGTTCATAGCTTTATATTATGAACCAGCTCCTAAGATTATCGGACTCTACCTCCAATCATTTTAACATTAACAAGGCTTCTTGCATGATACTTTTCGATTTTGAATGAGCTTTTGACTCTGTCTGGTGCTATGGTTTAATCTACAAATTTCAACATTTAACGCTACTTCTTACCTATGTCTGAGTTATTAATTAATTTCTGTGTGTAAGATGTGCAACTGTTTCTCTTGAAAGGATTCTATGTCGATCGTTTGATCTTTCTGCTGGAGTTAATCAATGCTTTATTCTGTTACCTCTCCTGTATGTCGTTTATGTTGCTAATATGCCTAAACAGATGTATCCTGTTCCATAATACCAATACGCCGAGGATACTGCGTTTATGGCCAGTATAAGAGTATGTTTCTTTCGGGCTGCGATAAACACCTTTCTGGCTTGGAGTCGTCACTGGCATCTTACCTTTAACGTCACAATAACAAGAGTGATTGGTTCCGAAAAGAGCAAATTTCGCCCACGTTATTTAATGTCAGCATCAACAACGTTCTCATTTAGCTTTTCGACACAGTTAAATATCTAGGTGTCATGTTCGATAAATATCTGACCTGGAAAGCTCAGATGATGGCTCTTAACCACGAACTCAGTCAACGTCTCAATCTGTTACAATGCCTAACAAGAACTACCTGTGGTTTAAATTCGCTTCTTATTTTATACAGTACTTTGCCCGACTTTATATCGAATGCTGTTATTGCCTGAATTTCTGACTTTCCCAAATTTTATACTCTCTTCTAGTTTTGGAACGACGTACTTTCATTTTACATTAATGGTAATACTGCAATAAATATTTTTGTTTTATTTATTTGAATAATACAACAAAGAAAACAGAATAATAACGTGTGAAAAGCAGACAATGTCCCATAAGTATTACAATTTTTCTGGTTTTCTAACTTTAAAACAAGAGCCGTTAAAACCTCATCGAAGCTCCTCGATGTGTTTCCCGTGGGAATTAAGCTTGAACCGAAAGCGAAATTGGATAGTTTTCAATGTTATACTTCCTAGTCCTAAAAAGGAGCAGTGTGATAAGATCACTTTTCCTTATAAACTTTAAACATCTGCATAAACTTCACAATAATTATTTATGTTCAAGAATTTGTTTCTCTCTCTCAAAGTGTAGCATTTTATGATACACTCACCCATAACGTTAATCCTCCAAAGAAAATGCTGCCATCAACTGACCATTTCTTGTATTTTCTGTCGCTTCTAGTTGATGACCCTAATCACGTGGATATCCCGAAACCAAATTTACCAGGTTCTATTTATCTAGAGAGCAGAATGGTTCTTATTCTTTCTACTTTTATTCAATTTGTTAGTCATCGAAGCACAATAAACTTCCTCTACAATACATAATTTCATCTAAATACCAATCTTCATTATGATACACTTACACGTCCATTACGTGCTGTTAATCTTCGGTTTCGTCACACGTCTTGGCCAAAGAGATGACCCATCAACCTTGGGCTGGAATGAAATGAAAAAAAAATAAAATAAGAAGAAGAAAATACGCAAGAAAACACGGACAATTATAACCTCATACGTCCACCAAATAACGATAATTAAATTCCTTCTATAATGTTAAGTTTCAGATTTCGCGAAATCTATCTTCCATCAGAATTAACTGATGTTTATCAACATTAAGAACTAACAATTATAAGACATGTTTCTTTAAACAATCAGTTTGAGAGTTACTGGTGTGCTGTTGAAAGAAATTGAAAATGGTTCAATCGTACAGAAAGTGATTTTTTTTTGTTTTAACACAAAGCTACAAAGTAAACTATCTGCACTTTGTCTACCACGGGAAATCGAATCTCAGATTTTAAAGTTTGTAAGTCCGTAAACTAACCTCTGACCCACTGGGAAACATAAGGGAAGTTGAAGCTTTAAATAAGCTTGAGGCTAAAAACGAAATTATCATTACAAACTTTGATAAAGGTAATGTTAATACAGCATTGTTGGATAAGTGTGATTCTTCAAATAAGGCTTACAACATATAGGATTTATAAAAGAATAGAAAATTACGAACTAATATATGGAAACCAGACTGGAGCAAAATACCACTTGGCTAAAACAGTTCTTTCATATTGAGTAAATAAATATGACACATAAAGTACCATTTTAAGGCAATTATATTAAACCAGAACTGTTCATAATTATTTAACGTTAGAAATAAATTATCACCAGAGGTTTTTATTATTATTATCGTAATGGCCCAATAATTTCTATTTTTGTAACATATATTATGGAATTAATAGTTTCTGAACGATGTAAATTGTTCAATTTTCTTGAGTTGGAATTCACATATATTGTTAAATGTTCTGTAAAGTCGTTTCACGTGGATCGTGAAGTAGTTGGTTTTCCTTTTATAGTAACAGTAAGGGTGTAAAAAATGTTAGCAAATTGCCAGTGTTTTTAAAGGAATCTCTTAGAATAATTTTCGTTTAATTAGCGGGCATGACGCATCAACTTGTAATGTATTAAAATGCAGACATTTTCCAACAAAATGAGCTAAAGGTAAAAGCATTTATATTTTCAGAAAATATATCTTGTGCGTGTCATTTAGTGAAAACTTGAGAATATATTTAAGTCACGTTTGCAAGAAAAATAGAACAAACTAAATCAGGCTGAGGAAACTTCACAATCATATAACTTAACAAACCGGTTTCTGGGCTTTATAAATACATATATAGATAAGAAAAGAAGGCAGTCTGATATACTACAAAATAAAGTTTTCTATTACATTTGTAAGTACCAGCAAGCATAGTACAGCGTCTTGCTTTACTTACGATTTGTCAGTTAGCTAATTATAAAATGTTGTGTGTTACTCTTGTAATACGCTTCTGTTAATATTCAAACCTCATAAAGTTTTATTTTCGTCCACAGAGGACGCCACAAGCATTCATTTCTGCTGCGCGTGTTGTTGAGTGAGTCAACAGGAAGGTTTGCAGACGGAGCACGAATTACTAGCCATGCTAGCATATTTTCCAGCTGGTCCTGGACCAATCAGTGATAGCGTTGTTTTATTAGTTGTCTCACACGGTTGCTAATTATATGAATATAATATTTCTGGTTCTTCGGCCGTCGAGCGGTGACGAAGGGACCCGATGAGAGTAGAAGAGGAAGTGGAGTGGCAGAAGTCAGCTGAAGAAATGTGGTGCTTAATAGTCAAGTAGTGTGTGTCAATTGAACAAAGCTTCTGTCTAGAAGGCCGTTCGCTAAGTGTATACGGTAACCGATTCAAATGATCGAAGAATTTTAAGCTTGTAAACGTTTGTTCGTTTTAGACTGGAAACCAATCTGATCTCGAGTCCAAGGTTCTGATTGAAACTTGTAGGAGGGATTATCTGAAAGAATATAACCATACCATGATGCCACAGGGTCCAACTCCTTTCTCCCCACGTCCGACAAAACCACACTTAACATTTTCAATCGAATCCCTGGTAGGAAAAGAGCCTTTGGACAGTAGAACATTAAGTGAAAATATTGAATCGCCCACCTACACGCCGCCAAGAGCTCATGTTCGGACCTCTCCCCCAGTGGCTCACACGATGTCCAGGACAACGTTTCCTCCCGCTTCTTTCCACGGTGGTGACTTCTCACCACTGACGCACGGTGACGTGTCCCATCCTTATCTGGGTTTACGAGCATCCCCGTCCATTTATCCCGTTTCCCCGTATCTATTTGGCCGTGACTCCTACTCAATGTATCCGTGGCTCTTAGCGTCTAGGCATCCAAGGTTTCTTCTTCACCCTCGAGTTCTTCCTGGTAAGTTATCAACACATTTGTCTTTAACATAAATGAATATCAAGATGGTCGCGTAAACAGAACTTTCTTTGAACTAAAATAAGCCGATAAATTAATTTAATAGTGTATATCTAATGTACGAGCTGTAACGACATAGTAAGTCTTGAATATGTAAACAGTTAGAATTAGAATAAGACGCCCTTCGAAATGTTTTTCCTGTACCATAAACTAAACCATAATGTTGACTGAAACTCTTTAACACAATCTTAGTATTGATAGAGTTAATCTGGGTGTTTATATCAATCATTACGCCAACTTGTGCAGTGCATAAATTAGGTTTTCTTATCATAGCCACGAACTTTATTACGTATGCAATCACATAACCTACATTTATAATAACGCAACAGTAGTTAGTAACTTTGATGTTGCTGGACATCACCACATTAGGGAGAGCATGAATTACTTTTAAAATATGAACGGTGCTCCAGATGATGATTGAAAACGAATCACTGAAGTGGGGTGTTTCTTTAAACTGTGACAAGTCATTCTAAAGTGTACAGATGGGTATATCAACTATCGCCTGTGTTTTGAGAAAGTTTTTTTTTGTGTGTGTTAAATAGATAATATATTTTTACGGGACAATTTTACGTGGTAAAGATGCCATCAAATCAATGTAATAATTTTGCTTACAATATTTTTACATGTGTTTAAAAGTGATCTCAATTAAAAAAAACCGTTCAGAGGATACCTTAATGTTAAAATTCTTTAAGTATACAGATTTCTTGCAGACTAGCATGGACGGTTTCAGAAGAGCTTTGACATTTTACTAAGTAGTTTCATGCTAAAGTGTGAATATACAATGGCTTCTAGGTGATTTATTTAATATCTTTCTATATTACTTTTTTGTATTATAACAAAAAATATCTTAATGGCAAAGTATGTGTTGTACACATAACGAAACGAAAAACAAAAAATTTTCCACATCAATAAGATTTTAAATAGTTATTAACTGTGGAAGGAACCGAGAAGTGGATTTTAGGGTATTTTTACTTATGATGTATTGACTTGCGCTTTTCTCACTCCTGAAAAAGTTAAGTTTTTTATATCAGTTGGACCAGCGTGTATGGTGGTGAATGTACGAAATGAAGTGATCATGGTCCAAAGTTCGTCGTGTAAGCATATATGTGTTTTGCGCGTGATTTGGGACTTAAATCTAAGAAGCAGATGTATGCTTCATTTCTGAGCCTTCCAACAGTCTAAAAGACAAGATTTACTTCATATTAAACCGAAACTTTCATCACTAGTTTTTTTTTTATTTCTTTTGTTTGGTTAACCGCCTTATTTAGAAGGTATCAGATTGTATGGGTGACCTTGAATAATTAATAATTCATAGACGATTAAACAAACGTTTCGTGGATCGAAAGAATATCACATTAATAATACACGCTCTTCCCAGGAAATATCCGCTTTCTGAATAACAATTGACCAAACAAATATATGGTCTTGCGTTATAGAAATTATAATAAAAATATAGATTCGTTAGATTTACTGTGTATGGGTTGATTACACCAAAAACTTCAGAGGTTATTTTGTTTGTTTGTAGTTAAGTACAAAGCTACACAATGGGCTATATGTGCTCTGCCGACCACGGGTATCAAAACCCGGATTCTAGAGCTGTGCCACTGTGGGAGCATTCTATAAATTAAACAGTTGTGAGGATTAAAAGTGAAATCTATCATCAGTTTTAATATCCAGCTGGTAGTTGCACCGCAGCTAAATTAGATAACTTATTCATCAATATTATACAAATATCTTTAATAATTTACCACTGGTATGGTATGAAAAACATTATTACACGATGTATTGATTTTAGAAAGTAATTATCCTATCTTTTTTAGAAGTTGTTCAATACTTCTAAATGTATGTATGTGTGTATATTTGTAAATATAAATTGTGAATGTACATGAGCTAAAGTCTTTTTTTTTCTCGTTTTGGCTGTTCCTCAACAAAAACAATGGAGTTAGAGAAAAAATAGGCCAAGCTATTTTACTATGACGTGTAACTTCATGAAAGAGTGTTAACAGCTCCCCCAAATGACAACTGCTGGAAGTTTGTTTTCTGTGAAATTTCTTAGGTATTAATGCTATTTTTTTGTATTGATTCACTAAGAAAGTCAACGCCAAAGAAATACGTATCGCTTGTTCAAATGAACAACGAAACAGTATTTAAACACGAATTACGTCATCTTAGTTGAATGCATGCTTTAATTATGAAACACCATATCAGCTCCGACATCTCTATCTGAAGCGTAGGTTTGTTTGTTTGTTTGTTTTGGAATTTCGCGCAAAG
>NW_013666365.1:298982-309244 GCF_000517525.1 Limulus polyphemus
TTTTGGTGGGATGGGGATGCGAACCCGCGACCGTCAGATTGCGAATCGAGCGTCCTAACCACCTGGCCATGCCGGGCCTAAAGTATAAGAACAACAAGACCAGACAATTCGTAACCGCGAGTACAAGTCTAAGAATGAAGAAAACAAAAAAGCATCCATTCTGAAGAAAATAATTCATAGGAAGGATCCAGTTTTAGTGTGGATTCCACAGATGTCTGTTCAATGTTTATTACTATTATTCTTACTATGGCGTTTTCCTGTAATCAACTTAAATGAAACGCAGGCATATGTTTACGATTTTATGAATAACCACAAATTCAATCCAATATCTTGGTAGTAATTTTGATTTAGAAAATATAATCAGGGGGCGCTCAGAAACTGTTGTTTCTTTTAAATAAAGCTGTCTGCCTATCAACCGATCTGCGATCAACGTTATCATTTTTAAAGAACATAAACAATGAAACTTCCGTTTCGGCTTTTTTTTTTTTGTCGCATCATACATATATTTCTATTACCATTTCGCTTAAAAATATGATTGTCATTAACATGATTTTTAAATGCTTTTCAATGTAACACATAAAGAATATATCTCTCCCTATACATTTATAGCTTTACAATCGAGAACAGGTTTTGCTGTGTGCATGCCCGATATTTTCAAAGTAGACTTAACCCTTTTGGCCAGATACACTTCCTTGTCGTAACGAATGGTAGAGAGAGGTCTGTTTGATGAATTGTTAAAAACAATGTTTATATTCTTGGTTTTTACTTTTCTGATAACTGGTGATACCAGCTGGTTATTATACATTTTGTTTCTACAGTCCATTGTGACTGTATACAACATGTATGTTATACTGGAGCAACAATGGGGTGACCTGTTCATTGTCGTAAAGCATACACAGTGATACCTTTATCCCAGAAATGCAAATCGACACATCTTGTTTCTGTTGTGTACTTTTAACAATACGCAGTAACATATCCTATTTATTTGAGTTCCTTATATGACATATTAACTCATCCTGTCTACCCGATGTGCTTTAAACAATATACAATGATAAATTTGTATTAATTAAGTGTTAATGTGATGTTCTTTAAAGGTTTCACCCTGATGCATCTGGCTTATCTGATGTACTTTAAACGGTACGCAATAACACATCTTAATTACCTATTGTGCTTTATACAGCACACAATAACACAACATGTTGTGTTATTGTGTGTCATTTACAGTACGTCAGGTAATCATGTTGTGTTATTGCAGAGAGTGTTTTATCTTTTTATTGCTTTTAACTTTATATAAGAAATCATTGTGCATTTTCAAACGTTGCAGTCGTCAACTTATTCTTCCATTACATCTTTGCACAAGAACTGTCAGTCTAATATATTGATCAGATAATCATGTTGTGTTATTGTGTGTCATTTACAGTACGTCAGGTAATCATGTTGTGTTATTGCAGAGAGTGTTTTATCTTTTTATTGCTTTTAACTTTATATAAGAAATCATTGTGCATTTTCAAACGTTGCAGTCGTCAACTTATTCTTCCATTACATCTTTGCACAAGAACTGTCAGTCTAATATATTGATCAGATAATCATGATTACCTGACGTACTGTAAATGACACACAATAACACAACATGATTACCTGACGTACTGTAAATGACACACAATAACACAACATGATTACCTGACGTACTGTAAATGACACACAATAACACAACATGATTACCTGACGTACTGCAAATGACACACAATAACACAACATGATTACCTGACGTACTGTAAATGACACACAATAACACAATATGATTACGAAATCTTTGAAAAACTGCTGTGATTTGACCTGAACTAAAGCTGTATTGCGGAAATGAAGAATTTGGAGTGAAATTGAAATAAATGGATTGGAATAACGAACATTATATATACCCACATTATAGTTATTAATAACTAACGATACTATTGTTTAACGTAAAATATATGTAGAATAAGGCGCCACCTTTATACTTTCGAATGGTTCGTCTAATGGATATGAGAAGCACGTGGCAATAGTTTGAATAATCTAAACATACTTGGTGACCAGAAATTACATCAATAACTTTCTTGAAACTATGCATCTCAGCAGTCTTTAAAATGATTGTTTGAGTGGATTATAGGAAATATCAAACTTCCATGGCTGTATCTGGAAAAGTGGCTATGATAACTTAAATAAGGTATTTCTTCTGTTTAAAATGATTGTTTATGGAAGTTTGATATTTCCTATAATCCACTCACTTTTCCAGATACAGCCGCTATGATAACTTAAATAAGGTATTTCTTCTGTTTAAAATGATTGTTTATGGAAGTTTGATATTTCCTATAATCCACTCACTTTTCCAGATACAGCCGCTATGATAACTTAAATAAGGTATTTCTTCTGTTTACGTTAGCATAAATTAGTATGTATGTTTTAAACATGTTTTCTGGAAAATTATTTGGTAATCCGATCCTCTGAACTTGTTTTATTTTGGAGATTATTTAAAATTTAACGTTATAAGCACAGCCTTAGGCACTTGTAAATAATTTGATGTTGTAGCCGTGGTGTTAGTGTAGATTCTTTGAGGATCCAGTGTTGTAAGCACATTTTGTGACACCTATAGATAATTTGATGTTGTAGCCGTGGTGTTAGTGTAGATTCTTTGAGGATTCAGTGTTTTAAGCACATTTTGTGACACTTATAGATAATTTGATGTTGTAGCCGTGGTGTTAGTGTAGATTCTTTGAGGATCCAGTGTTGTAAGCACATTTTGTGACACTTATAGATAATTTGATGTTGTAGCCGTGGTGTTAGTGTAGATTCTTTGAGGATCCAGTGTTGTAAGCACATTTTGTGACACTTGTCGATAATCTGATATTGTATACGTGGCTTTCAAATAGCGAGTTTTAATTACTTATAAAAAACAAACAAAAACAATTTCATTACATATTTCATTTCATTTGGATTATACATACGAGATAATGTGTCCAAATTCTGAGTGAACCTTAGTTGATTTACAACGTATGTATTGGTACACATGATTTAGACGCCAGCAATAAAAAAGACATCTACTATTTCAAGCTGTGCTCTTTACAATTCTCTTCTTCGGAGACACGTTGTTATTTGCATAATAGGTTAGCCATGGCATACAGTGCATTTGCTCCTGACATAATGCAAGATGAGGCCTTAAAATAATGTCTACAAAGTAAATTAAATATGATGCTCGCCATATGTATACATGCATAAACTCATCACCGTCCTTTCAAGTAAATAACTTGTGTTCAACGTCGTAATAACTTTGATTAAGTTTAGTAATAGGATGCATTTAGTTCTAGAAATGGTAAAGTAATTTAAAATATCAACATGTTTAAACTGTTAACAGACAGACACACCGGTATTCTTTTATTTTTCGTATCTTTTTATATCGTATATAGATAATAAGAAAATTAATACCAGAAAACGAAACATATAACTGACAAGTCCTAGATTACACAAGGTTTGTCTATAAAGCAGTCTATGAAATTTGTGTTATACGAATTAATTGGTCTTTTCCTCTCCTTTTTACAGTGTATATTTTATTTAGGAGGCATGTCAGTTACGATGAAAACATTTTGTACAAAAAGCCTGAAGACAATTTCTAAAATGTTTGTTTCATGATTTTTGCGAAACGCTACACAAAGAGCTATCTGTTCATAGCCGTTCCTCCTAATTTTGAGCTGAAGGCAGCTAGTTAACAGTACCCCTCAGTCAACCCTTGGATAACTTTAGTTGAATATTGGGATTTGCCATTGTCAATGCTATAACACACTCAAAGCGCAGAGCGCATTTTTTGCGCCAATGGGACACAAACCATAAACCATATGATTCACAGTCTGGACACGCTAATCACCAGACCATGCCGACCATAAAATGTTTGAAAGCTTTTTTACAATTCCGTACGAAAATGAAAAGAAAATACTCTTATGGACATCAATTTTTGATATTTTTGTTATATTTATCTTTCCACCTTGTGTAAGCATTTAAAGGTAAGTTTATGTTATAACACATTTGTTGACTTTCAGTAGAGTAAACAGGAGTTATTCGCACTTAGGAATAACGAACATGTGACAGCCAACAAGCATGAAGCTTGACATCTCCAAAGTTGGTGCGTTTTTCTGTGTGGAGTTCCGCTGGAAAAAATTGTAGAACATACTTAAAACAAGACTCACACCATGCCCACCATTTAACAGTTTGGACGAGATTCTCTCGTTAGAGGAGTTCTGGGTGAAATAGATGCTGGTTTTGACGTTTTTATGGACTGAACCTTGTTAAATTGTAGGAGTGGACGATGTTTCGGTCTCTCTGTTGGGGCATTCTTCAACTGCCCTGTTTGCTTAGTGACGTGATCAGCATAGAGATCGAAACGCTTGCGTTCTTATACTCTAGAACCTTAACGTTCTGTAAAACCTAAAGCTATATTAGAAGACAGTCTCTGCTATTGAATTGGTTGGCTATAGTTGATCTGAAATGATAATGCTCGAGCCTCAATTCTCAGTTGGTAATGGTCTAATATTTTTCTGTTAACTATTTACATATTACATCACGTCGAGAACCTTGTATCTACGCATTTTTGTTCATTTATAATGGTACGTTATACAGATGTTTCTAATTTTGGGAACTTACAAGCCAACAAAACAGAAGAGTTTGATTGATTGTTTAGCACAAAGCTACACAATGGGATATCTGTTCTCTGCCTACCACGGGTATAGAAACCCTGGTTTCTAGTGTTGTAAGTCTGAAGACATACCGCTGTACCACTGGGTGGCCAAACAGAAAAGACATCGCCTGTTTTGATATACTGGTTTACAGCTCAACTTTTTTAACTTTGTTTTTCCCCCAAACATATCTTTAAACTACAAGTAGCGGCATTTAGGCTAAATGGCTAAGAAACGTTTGTACTTTGTAGTGGATATAGTTACGGATAACTGTTTTGCTTTTATTTAATTACTAGCTAGAGTATCCGTCCGTAGGCCGGGTGAAATAAAAACTCGTTTGTAACAAAGGATAGGAAATTGTGCTTCTATTTTTTTTTAACATAATAAACATTAGAACTTTAATGAAAATATATAAAGGTACCAATGCTGAGAAGAAATACGCACTGTTTTCAAGAATTCTATCAATATGAAATTAGATGGGTGGTCCTCATGTCATCCTGTATCACTGTAAAGTTTGGTGCTCACTTATCAAGAAATATAGAAACGTATAAGGAACATGTATTGACGTATATTTATATATGGATAATAACCATTCTAATCTATTATTCATTAAAATAATTGTAGTTACTGGTGAAATCCTTATAGTTAGAGATTGAAGGTACTGAAATTGTAACAAAAAATGAATTTTCTTACATTTAGAAGTTGTTTACTAGGTAAAATAACACAGACCCAGTAGTGACCACCTACTGTCTACAAAGAAATATATATATAGTTTAGTAAAGCTGTATTGTCCTCTTTTTGTCTACAGAGAAATAAATATATAGTTTTAGTGATCCTATATTATCCACCTTTTGTCTATAGGTAAATATAGTTTTAGTGATCCTGTATTATCCTCCTTCTGTCTACAGAGAAATAAATATGTATAGTTTTAGTGATCCTGTATTATCCACCTTCTGTCTATAGGTAAATATAGTTTTAGTGATCCTATATTATCCACGTTTTGTCTATAGGTAAATATAGTTTTAGTGATCCTGTATTATCCACCTTCTGTCTATAGGTAAATATAGTTTTAGTGATCCTGTATTATCCTTCTTCTGTCTACAGAGAAATAAATATGTATAGTTTTAGTGATCCTGTATTATCCACCTTCTGTCTATAGGTAAATATAGTTTTAGTGATTATCCACCTTTTGTCTATAGGTAAATATAGTTTTAGTGATCCTGTATTGTCCTCCTTCTGTCTATAGGTAAATATAGTTTTAGTGATTATCCACCTTTTGTCTATAGGTAAATATAGTTTTAGTGATCCTGTATTGTCCTCCTTCTGTCTATAGGTAAATATAGTTTTAGTGAACCTGTATTATCCTCCTTCTGTTTACAGAGAAATAAATATGTATAGTTTTAGTGATCCTGTATTGTCCTCTATCTGTTTACAGAGAAATAAATATGTATAGTTTTAGTGATCCTGTATTGTCCTCTATCTGTTTACAGAGAAATAAATATGTATAGTTTTAGTGATCCTGTATTGTCCTCTATTTGTTTACAGAAAAATATAGTTCTAGTAACCTTGTAATTTTCAGTTTCCGTCTACAGGGAAATATAGATTTAACGACCGTGTGTTGCCCATTTTCTGTCTATAAGGGAAATATAGCTTTGGGAACCCTGTAATTGTCCACCTTCTATCTTTAGGAAAATATAGCTTTAACGATTCTGTATTGTCCACCTGTTGTCTATGGGAAAGATAGCTTTAGCGACTTTGTATTGTCCACTTACCCTGTATAGGAAAATACAGTTTTGGCGATCCTATATGGTGCACTTTCAGTCTATAGAAAAATACAGCTTTAGCAGTCCTGTATTGTCCACTTTCTGTCTATGGGGAAATGTGGCTTTAGCGACTCTGTATTGCTCACTTTCTATCTATAGGGAAATATAACTTTAATGGCCTTGTATTGTCCACTTTCTGTCTTTATGGAAACATCCCATTAGAGATCCTGTTTTGTACACTTTCTATCTATATTGAAAAAAAATCAAATCCTAAAGAATTTGCCCGCAAGTGGTTTAGTGGTTAGTGTAAGGGGCTGCGGATTATAGGGTCCAAAGTTCGAGAAGTGATGCCGCTGAACACGCTCCATACTTATTATAAAAATGACAATTAAACATGTTATTCGGTCCAAAAGAGTCTTACAAAGTCCTTGTGGTGGCGGCATGTGCTGTTTTTTGGCTTCTTTTCTTCTCGTCAGTATTTTAAAATTAGAGACCGCTATGCTTTGATCTTAAAGCTCTCTGGCCTGACCATTTAGCCCAAGTGCGCATCGGGTTCTATTTAGATGAAAATTCCAGTTTCAGTTACGTTGTTTCGACAATCCACAGTGATGGTAATCATTCTTAATGTAAATGATTCCGGTATAAATGAAAAGCTTATCGTTATTTTACCATTTTTTAATTTTTTAACATAAAAATTGGTATTTTTTAGAACAAGTTTTATAATTGGCGAATTTTTATTTTGTTGTTTAAAAGGCAAATTAGAGATATGAAGCTGTACGGTGATAACAGTTTATTTAGTGCAACAACGATAACAGTTTGTTGTCATGTTATAAAAAGCGTTTTTACGAGGTTTCAAGAAAAACTCCAAAAGTATAAAATCGACCCTGTCACATCTCGTTTTTTGCTGTTTAAACGATGTTGTATACTCAACACTCTTTATGCAACTGTATGCTCTAAGTCAAACTCATATATATATTCGATTTTTCTTTTCATACATGCTCTATGAAACTATACTGTTTCAACTACGTTTTTAAGACTAGTTTTAAGCCAGCAAACACAGCTGTAATAGCATTGTTTCACTAACGGCAGCTTTCAGTATACATATTAACATTCATATCTCGCTAACATAAAACGCGCTTCAACTGTTTCATACGAACATCTGTATAACCTACAGTTGACATTGCATCGTCTGCTTCTATTAAAGCGAAGCTAATTGCAATATCTAGCTATTACAGAAGGAAACTATACTTCGCTGACCCGAGTTTTAGACGTGAGTTAACAAGATCGCACAGATGGTGGTTTAAGCAAGCTCACTACGCTGAGTTCGCTAAGTACTGTTCACATACGCACATATACTGAATTAGAGAAAGAGAAAAAAATAGATAAATTCGATCAGAAGAATACGTGAACCATCATGCCTGTAGACATGCTTAACCGTGTGATAGGTGTGACACTGTAAAACTTTCATTTATTGTGCAAAACGTATCGTGGACACAATACTCGTTAAATCGTAAATAAGGACTGGACAAAGTGGAGTGCAAACAGTAGAAAATCATTAATATTTTGGGTTGTATTGCGTGAAGTACTAATGAAATTAACTTCTTATAAATACATACATATTATTGTGAATAAGACTCATTTTATAAAAATAAAATCCAAAAATATATGTTCGAACTACTTTTAAGCCATGCAAATTAAATTATCAACTACATTCATACAAAAGAATATCTTAATATCTGAATATCTTAGGCAGAACTGCTTATTGCATTCCATTTGTGGACTATGGAGAATCAGGTTGAACGGGAATTACAAGATTGAAAGAACATTAAAATTGTCTGTGAACTATTTGAAAGGGTAAATGGTGCTGATTTATCAACACATATCCGAAATGAAAGTCACGCAACTGACGGGGAAAGTCGAAAGTATTTGGTATATTCCAATATTAAGTTTCAAAAGAGTTTTTCGAGAATCTTAGTTCATTTCGTATGATCAAATTGATTTTAATACATCATCGAGTGTCGTCATCGCACCACAATACCACGTGCTGCGAAAGAGCACAAACTAAAAATAATTCAACTATGATGAAGACACTTAGTTCGGAAACTTTTGTTTTGTTCGTAAAGATGTTACTTTTCTAGCGTAGTCAACAATTATTTAAACATTGTTGTATTAAGAAAACTGTATTTCTATCGATAATGTATGATATATTAGTTTATTTTGTTATCGTCCTCATTTTCTTTTTTATCTATCCAATTTAGCAAGTGGCACGTGTATTTTCTATTAACAAATAATATGTAAAATAATGATAAATTAAAGTATAATTGAAAAATAAATGTTGAGCGTGATTGATGCTGCATTGTTGTCCTGACACGAACTAACACACTTTAGATGGCGCACAATGCTACTATTTGCCTTTACAAGTTATTCGTACGAGATAATGGACGCATAAACAAATATTAGGTACAGGTGTTATATATCTCTCTCGGGTATATACAAATATTTAGTGCATTGTTATTATGCTGTTGGAACATAACATAATTTAGTATGTAGAACTAATTTCGTATTGTTAGCAATGCAGGTTTTCTCTGTTTTATGATGAAGAACAGCAATGAAGAAACACTTTCCTAGTGTTTACGATCCTTATAAGGTTTGTAATGAAATGACGTCCGGTTTGATGGAAATTAATTTATACTTGATGAAAAAAGTTTTCGAAATAAGAATCTTTGACTGGGGTGACTGTGTTCTATCTAGTAAGAAATCCTGGCTGAGAGTTACTTCTAAATTAAATCTCTTGACTTACGAAAAGTAAGAACAGGCGCTTCTATATTTGATTTGTTAAGGTAAAATGAGAACATTGGCTTCTAAAGTTGATTTGTTTACTTGCGAGGGGGCGCTAAAATGTGAGGGTCAGGCTCACTTTTCGTTGGCAAAGAGTGGCCCAAGAGGTAGCGGTGGGTGGTTTTGAATAGCTGTCTTTCGTCTAATTTATCACTTCTAAATTAGGGAAGGTTAACGCAGATAGCTCTCGAGGAGCTTTGCGCGAATTTCAACAAATAAACAAAATTACTTACTAAAAATAAGAACAGTTACTTATATATTTGATTTATTTGTTGAAAAAAAAATAATAAGAATGTCCAACCTTCCCTTTTTAAGGTTGACACACATCTTGCCTCCCGGTGGCTCAGCGGTAAGTCTGAAAGATAATAATGCTAAAAAATAGGTTTCGTTGCTTGCAGTAGGCACAACACAGATAACCCGTAGTGTAGCTTTGTGCTTAACGATAAAGGAAGAAACACATGTTTTTGAAGTCAAATTCTTGTATTTTCTGTTGCAAAAATAACATAATAATTAGTACTACGATTTTTGATCAGTTTTTATAATCTTTGCTAAACTTCAACATTATCTTTAGCAGGCGTTTTACTATATAACTTCTTAACAGACCAGTGCTGTATATTAGACCATAATAAAAGATGCTGTGAATGCGTTGTGAAAGTTATTTAAAATATTGTGTGATTTAAATAGTTAATGACTCAAGACTGTATCGAAGTTACTTCATCAAATCGAGCAGATATGCTGTGTTATTTGTTCCTGAAAACGTGGTATGATGATAATTGTGAAATTAATGTTTACACGCTTTATATACAAAGTATGCATTTTATATTTACTGGTTGATATAAGTTAGATTCAAGAAAAGTTTTCACCTAGCTGTTGGCTTGAAATGTTGTCAGTGTTTGCGAATTTATTTTTACTTTTTTTTTCATACCAGCAAGTTTCATATGTGTATAAAGAAGGTTCATTG
>NW_013666365.1:310033-313840 GCF_000517525.1 Limulus polyphemus
GTAAGACTAGAGGGAAGGCAGCTAGTCATCACCACCCACCGCCAACTCTTGGGCTACTCTTTTAGCAACGAATAATCGGATTGACTGTAACATTATAACGCTCCCACAGCTGAAAGGGCGAGCATGTTTGGTGGGACGGGGATTCGAATCCGCGACTCGCACACTGCAAGTCAAGCTCCTTAACCACCTGGTCATTCATTGACAGATGTAAGATTGTTAATATGAGGATTTTTATTTTGACGTCAGAAGTTCATTCAAATTATAGGATATAGGGCAAGATATATCGACAATGTTTCCAAGGTACAGGACCTGCCGTAATAAGATGAAATATTATTGCTTTGCAACATTAGTAAAAAAAAAATACGAATAACATAAAAATTATTTTGAAAATAGAACTGACATAAACAATTAACAAAATATTAAATACTTTCTGAAAAAAAAAATAGAATTTACAACCTAAACGGCACATTGTGCGCACATGTGATCGGAGAACCCAAGCACTTTGATATAGTTAAACCTGTTGTACCCTTGCAAGACATATTGAGCCAGTGCTTTCGAACTTCGGCTTTCAGTGGCAAAAGCGGATGAAAATGGTAATCCATTCCCCCAGTCCATCGTAAGTTAAACCCCAGATAACAACTAGTCCCTCTCATATAGCTGTGTAGACTGGAACAAGTGTGGTAAAGTATCTTGCTTAAAGGACATGGGCTAGCCTCAAACTTGCAACCATCTGATGATGAGTTCAGAGCTCGAAGTCACTAAGTCACTCTGCCCCAGGTTTTTGATATAGGCGTTCCTTAATTTCAAACTACTGACCAGAGATGAGGCAGCTAACCAGAAGCATTTGCGGTACAAAGGTTTTGTTCAGATTTTTGAGCCGAATAAAAAATTGCTCTTTCAACAGTGCCCCCAGTGGCACAACGGTATGTCTGCGGACTTACAACGCTAGAATCCGGGTTTCGATACCCGTGGTGGGAAGAGCACAGAATGCCCACTGTGTAGCTTTGTGCTTAATTACAAACAAACATTCAACAGCATTCCGACGCGAATTTTTTACTTTCGTCGCACACCCGATACGCTAACCATCAAGCCTAATTTGGTCTGTTTCGATAACAAAAATTATTATGATCGTAAATGTAAGCAAATTGCAATAGAAGATTTAGTTTGTGGTGAGAGTAGACACTTAGGTAAAGCTATGCATAATGCTCTTTTCTGATATTTCTAATAGCATCGCTGTTGGAGACCTACTTCGAAGTAATTTATAGCTGTGAATAAGGTCACTTAATTATTTTCATCAGTGCTGTTTACCAGTCCAATTACACAGGCCTACGATGGTTTTATTGTCTTGAACGTTTTACATGTTCTACAGTAAATCCTGTAGGCTGAATCCGAAAATGGTATCCATTTTTCTCCATCACGTACATATTATTCACAAAATGTCATAACGTAATACATAAAAAAAGACCACAACATGTAGTTTTGAGACTAAAAGACGTATATTTCACACCCACACATAAAAATCAGGACGAATCAGGATGCATATTCGTTTGACATCAATGTTCTTCCCTTTCCTTCAGTTTGTATTTTTGTTAACAAACATAATAAAAAAAATTCATTGTGGTAAACGAACTAATAATTTGATCTAAGTAAGAGTTTTTTTTTTTTTGCTAATTTGTAAAAAATTCCTTCGTTATAGAAAAAATATATAATTTTCGAAATCTGCATAGCTGTATTATGGAAAATACGTTATTCAAACCAATACAACTTTTATGAAGTTTAAATTCGCCAGCCTATGTTATAAAATAGAAAACCACTCGGAGAACTATATGAGTAATGTTTACTTATATTAGTGTTAAAACCTTGAAATAGATCTTGAATATTTTTGCTTGAAGTTCATACAGTCATCATTTATTAATATGGAATTTTTTTATTTAGAGGTGGACACTTCTGAATTCCTCCTTCACCCATTCCGTAAGCCCAAGAGGATCAGGACCGCCTTTTCTCCTTCTCAGCTACTCAAACTGGAACATGCCTTCGAGAAGAATCATTACGTAGTGGGTGCTGAAAGAAAACAGCTTGCTCATAGTCTAAGTCTTACAGAAACTCAGGTATCGAGTTTATTGAGAAATGTTATTGTAAATGTTATTTTCTAATTGTAAAGCTACAAAATACACTATCTGCACTATGTTCGCCGTGGAGAATCGAACCTCGGAATTTTGCGTTGTAAGTCCGTAGACTTACCGCTGACTCACCGGGGACATTATTTAGAGCTAACTGTAAGTTTTGAGAAGATGTGACATAATAGCTAATATTTATTATAATTAGGATGTTAAAGCTATACCAAGCTAATTTACTTAGGAACTGAAAATTACAGAAAATCCCAATTTTGCGTATCTACAAGTAGTTTATGGATAGCCCTTAAACTTTCGCTGTTCGTCAATTCGTACTTCAACCATTTCACAGCAATATGGAGTACAAATAATGATAATGGGAATCTTTCCTAACAGATAAAGCTAGTAGCAGTGACTCTATAGGATGTAGAAATAATGTATAAATATGATATTACAGCACATCAACCCAGTGGGAAGAGTAAGGTTAAAACAAGGATGAAAACAAGAATCCTATCATGTACAAGATTTGTATTTAAAACATATTATCATAAATCTCGTAAAGAGTAAAATTCAACTTATATTTATTGTTTGTTTTTGAATTTCGCGCGAAGCTACACGAAGGCTATCTGCGCTAGCCGTCCCTAATTTAGCAGTGTAAGACTAGAGGGAAGGCAGCTGGTTATCACCATCCACCACCAACTCTTGGGGTACTCTTTTACTAACGAATTGACCGCCACATTATAACGCCCCCACGGCTGAAAGGGCGAGCATGTTTGATGTGAGGTGGATTCGAACCCGCGACCCTCAGATTGCGAGTCGAGCGCCCTAACCACCTGGTTATAGCAGGCCCGCTTATATGTAGCATAAATGGATCTAAGGATTAAAATATATAACGGCACACTTTATGAGCCCTCCCCCGTCTTGCTGACTCTATGATCAGCTCGATGGCTTAAAACACTACAATTCGGGGCTCTATATCGTGGGGGAGAGCACTGATAACCCACTGTGCAGTTTTGTGATTAACATTAAGAATAAATAAACTAACGATTGTGAAATAATAACAAAAGAAATAAAATAAAATAAAGGGTCATTAACAAGTAAAAAAGTGTATAAGATAAATAACAATAAACATTTGTTGTTTTTTCAAAGTTTTCTAAACTGTTAGTGAATATTCTAAAGTTGGTAAGGAATGGAAAACCTTTCTGCTGAACTGACGACAGTCAACCCACTCACTTCAGGAAATGAATCAAAATGTCGCATAATTACTAATTTATCAGACAGGTTGTTCATTTCAGCAACAACTTTTAATAAAAGTTATGGATGTTTTTAGTACAGTTTGTGTTTCGTTTACACTGGTTTATTTAAACAAACGTTTAAGAGACTATTATTCTCCCATATCCAAACATCCTCTGTGGGTATTTCGTAGGTTGAACTGTCAATAACTTGCCATCAGAGCAAGCTACTTACATAGCTCAGAACTAAAAATGAACCAGTTACTAATTTAGTGTACTGTCTAACGAAAACGAAACATATTATGATTAGAACGCATTTATTCTCCATTTAGGTGCCCTTCCTTTTATCGACATTTTCGACAATAATCCTAGTAACACCTCATGAGATTCGTCCATTTTTGGAGATTTAGCTTAGCCCTAACTTCGTATACCAAGCTACTAATGAAAAATAATTCTCATAATAT
>NW_013666365.1:314840-322735 GCF_000517525.1 Limulus polyphemus
AAACATTTTATCCAATACTGTTAATGAAACTAACATTGAAAAAAAATGAAGCAATATAACTAATAAAACTAAAAACATTGGGCATTGATGACACAAGGCTGTTATACTCTTGAAAGGCTTATGATGTACAATGAATGTCAGAACAGCGATAATGAAATATAAAGAACACGTCTATTTCGAACTACAGGCCTTGAAGGTTATAAAATCCCAAAATATTCTATAATTTAGATTGGTTACATGGATAAAAGTAATCTTCAAAACAAAAGTCTTTACTGCAAACTTCGCAACAATTATCTTAAATATAAAGGTCTTCATTGTGAATTTGACTATTTTCTCAAACAACGATGTCATCTAGCGAATATATATAACAACTGTAATTAAGCTTTTCAAAATACTTAGAGCTGTACGGTTTTTCTAAGACATGATGTTCCCACAAGCGCAGCAAGGTGAAGACGCGTCTATGTGACATATGAGCTATATTCTGATCTACATGTCTTACATTATGGATATTTTGTTCTACTAATATAGTGCAATCTATGTACGTGTCGCTGGAAGTATTGTTACACGACAAAACATTTTACTGGAAGTATTGTTACACGACAAAACATTTTACTGAAAGTATTATTACACGACAGAACATTTTATTGAGATTCAAATATATATGTGTTTATATGTCAAGCTGTATCCTCTCGAAAAATACTTGCAGGGAGTTAGTTTAGATAATATATCAGACTTTTGGTGAGTGTTAAACATTCTTCCCGTTAAAGCTACAAAAGTATAATTTGTTGAAGGCGGGTGTAACAGGGATGTTTATTATCTATCAAACGTATCTCTTTATCTCATGCGAAACATGACTCATCAAAGTTCAGCTGTAGGGAGCGTACACACATGCAAGCATATATAATAGCCAGCATATAAAGAACATATATAAATTATATTTATTCTCCTTACTTAAGTACGAGACAATTCCTTGCTTGAAGAAGAGCTATACAAAGACATTGGTTGAAAGTCTTTGAATCCGAATAACATAAATGAAAAATTATTAAAATTAGCTGAAAGTACTCGTTAAAAAAAGAAAAAAATTGTATAAAGGACAGCGTTAAATAATGTTCCCTTCTTTCTTTCTTTTGTTATTAAATCTCTAATGTCCTCATTGGATGCTAGTTGCATACCGTGCTTTGTGGCAGGTAATAATTAACTCATTTAACTCTTTAAGTACTTGTGTCCTTAAAATCAAACTCAAAAGCCTGTACAAAATATTACAATAATCGAGCCAGCCAACCCTGAATGACAGATGCTAATACGCGAGTACACATAATGGATTATCTTTACCGTAAGATGTGTCAGCAAAAGTCTTTATAGCATAAAAACACGTACCTTATATTAACGAAACGATACCCTACCGAAACGTAAAACAGTGTACAAAAAATACTGATGGTCTTAGCAGCTGTAGAGCTGTGATTAAAGATGGAACTTCTTGTAACAAAAATAATAGCGTTGATATTACTGTTTAGATTAACTGGAAGTTTAGTGATTCTAACCCATTTTAAAGCTGGTGAAAGAATATGAAACAACATTCAAATCGATTCAAAAATGAATGATGTTTATTTGGCTTTTAGTGGTGACGATGTCATAATATTTAATACAGAGTGATAAATAATTGTTTAGGTACGTGAGTGAAGAAGTTGATTTATATTTCTCAAATAGTTGGAAGGCTATATAATTTACTACTATCAAATAATCTGTCTCTGTCAGATATCAAAGACTGTTTAGCGTAGGTAGTATTAATTCATTATTTTGTGATTTAATATTTCATGATTGTTTAGTTTTTTATAATAAGAGAGTTAAAAGCAGGCGATTATTGGAAGTTGTTTAGAATTCATTAATGTTGAGGCTATCGAACGTCGCGTGAAATTTATTGACGGCGAGGATATAGAGATTTCTAGAAGGCGAGCAGACGATTAAGTGATATATACATATATATAGTGTGAGTCAAGCGGGAATAGGAAACAGACAGAGCAGATGAGAAAGTAAAGTCTCGGGAACTATAAGTTCGGCCAAGGGAAGTTAAACGTAAAGTTAACTGCCCAAAGAGTGAAAGGCCTAACGATTAATATGTTAAGAGGAAAACTAACAGCTTTAAAAGAGATCAGAAGTATAGTTTATTCTGTCAAAGCGAGTTCTAAAGTAATTCAACCAGCGTGAGTGCACTTCCACAAAACGAACAAATGATATCTGAAGTACGAGGACCAGAGGATTACTGGAAGAGCAAGCAATATATGACTGTGGTAACTCATGCTGTAATTGTAAGTGAATTATCCACGGAATAGTAGTAGTGCGATAGAAATAGAGAAAGGTAGTTCGGCTAATGCAATTTAATAGGCCTAAATGAACTTTTGACAAGAAGAAGAGAACTATATGTAGTGTTTATGATGTGCCTATGATCTCTATAATGTAAAGAATTTGTTGTGCATACGTCTAACTATTTCGAATATATATATTATTTTGAAAACAAGTGGAGTACGTGCTGTTCATTTATCATCGAATTGATGGCCAACAAGTCACAGGCACCTACTGTAAAAAAATCCTAGCCCAACACACACCCATTTAACTTACATATAATTACAATATAAACTATAATCAAAAAGTAAGTTCCTGACATTTGACAAGCCACAACCAGGATTTTACAGTGATAAATGGCGATAGAAGAAAACGTGAACGACAGTGGAACTAAGTAGGCCTATATACGCACAACTGTAGTGGTAGCGCAAATAGTGTGGAGATTACAATCACGTTATATAACCATATGAACAGTTTCGATAAATGGGTAAAAGATGAAAACGTCTTGGGTTAAAAAAGAGTAACTACGAGAGTTTGTTGAGCAACAACAAGAACTAGAGAGAGAAGAGAGGAAGTAAGATTAAAAGAAGAAAACGAGTGAAAGGAAAGACTGGAAATAAAGAGAGAAAGAATAAAAGTACAAAGAAAGCGAGAGAGAGAAGAAAATGAGAGAAAGGAAAGACTAGAAATAGAGAGAAAAAGAGCACAAATTCAGATAGCAAAACTCACCCAACCGAAGGAAGAAGGACTCAAGAATGATAATGGAGTCAGGGTCAGCCGACCCAAGCTGCCCAAATTTGACGAATAGAAAGATGATATGGATGCTTTGCCTGGAGAGTATTGAAAGATTCACCCGAAGTCAGAACTGGGACAAAGGCTACTGGGCAGTCGGTTTTAGCCCATTTCTCACAGTAAAAGGCTTACAACTATCTGCAGACATAATGTCAGAAGATGCCATAGATTATGACAAATTAAAAATGGCTTTACTTAAACGATATGAACTTACCGAAGAAGGTTTTTCGTTGGAAGTTCAGAGGAATCAAACCCGACACTGGAGAAACTGTATTTTGGCGCCTGGCGCGTCTGCAGCGATATTTCACCACATGGACTGACATGACCAGGTGTGAAAATAGTTTTGAGGAAATGGCAGACCTATTAGTGCGAGAACAGTTCATGATCACATGTTCAACCGACATGTCACTGTTCTTAAAAGAGAGAGCACCAAAAGATGTGCAGGAGATGATCAAACTGGCAGAACAGAGAATGGAGCCCACGGAGGTAGTATAATGGGCAAGTCCAAGAATATCCAGTTAAATCTGAAACTAGTGATAGCTGACCAGAAGCAGGAGTTTATCAAAGGTGACAGGAGAAGTGATGCTATGTTTGAAACTTTATAGAATGGACGGCAACTGCCTGTTGTAGAGGCACAAGTGTAGAGGACGATGTTTAGAAAGTCTTCTGCCTTTCTTCAGGATCTATGTTTTGTTATAAAATGGGACATATTGCAAAAGAATGCAAGTCCATCACCAGAAAACAACAGCAGAATTCTCAACATAAAGCAGCTGGAGCTATTTACAAAGACAGTGCTAGTAAGAAACAAGAAAAGAGTGACTGGCACTATGGATGCTGTTGCCAGAAGAATGAGAATCAATACTACTCATCAGATTCAATACAAGAAAGCAGGATTGATCAGTGCACGGTTAATGTTGGCTCCAGTTAGCAAATGGATCAACAGTGCCAATAGTGATGGGAGCATGTGATAAATATCAAGAGTTGCTAACAAATCATAATATGCCAATATGTGAAGGCTATGGTGTGGACAAAAAAGTGAAGGTTCTACGAGACACTTTGTACAATAGTGCAGCAGTGAGAACCAGTCTAGTATACAATGGTTAGATGACAGGTAAGGTTTGCCTGTGTGTGCTAATTGATGGGATACTTAGGAAGTTTACCATTGTAAAAATAAAGGTAGATACTCCATATTATGTAGGAAACCTTGAGACCATGTGTATAAAGGAACCAATACATGACTTGGAGATAGGAAACATACCAGGTACTAAACATTTGGAGACAGAAAGAAGATTAATGAAGCTTCTGCTGTCACCACCAGAGCTCAAAGAAGGAAGAGCAAACAAGACATCAAGTCTCTGCAAGTGTCAAAAGGTGACGTCCCGAATCATAGTAGCAACATAATACTGAAATCAAGTGATGAAGTTGGTTCATGAATTAATGGTGGGAAGACACCTACGAACAATAAAAAAGGCAGACAGAATCACCAGTAACTTCCATTGGCCAGGAGTCATTGGAGATATGAGTACACTCTGCAGGTCATGTGATATCTGACAAAGGACAATACCTAGAAAGAAGATGACCAAAGTGTCATTGGGGAGATGCCTCTCATAGAAGAGCCATTCAGCAGAGTACCTGTGGACTTGATCGAGCTACTGGTGCCTGTGTTTGACAAGGGCAACCAGTATGTGCTGACAGTAGTGGACTATGCGACACTTTATCTGGAAGCAATGGCACTGATGAAGATAGAGACAGAGAGAGTAGCAGAAACTCTCCTGGAAATAATTTGCAAAGAAGACTTTCTGAGAGAAATCCTGAGTGACAGCAGGACCCAGTTTACTTCTGACCTGATGCAGGAAGTGTGCAGGCTCATCAGTACTCGGCAGCTAAATGTAATGGACTTTGTGAGAGAGTCAATGGAGTTTTAAAAAGCATGCTAAAGAATATGTACCAGGAGAGGCCACGTTACTGGGACAGGTACTTGCAGGCAGTATTATTTGCTTATCGATAAGTCCCACAAACAATTACAGGGTTTTCACCCTTCAAGTTACTGTATAGAAGAACAGTACAAGGTCTGATGCAAATATTGAAAGAGCTATGGACGGGGAAGAAGAGTCAGAAGTAAGGAACACATACCAATATGTGTTAGATCTCAGAAACTGACTGGAGGAAACCTCTCAACTTGCTAGACAGAGTTTGTATGCAGCTCAATGTAGTTAAAGGCATTTTTATGACAAGAAGGCCAAAGATTGACATTTTAAAGTTAGACAAAAGGTCTTAGTTCTGCTGCCCACAGACAACAACAAATTCACTATGCAATGGAAATTACCTTTTTAAGTGCAGGAAGTGCTCAACAGAATGGACTACAATGTGATTGTGAATGGGAAGACCAAGATCTACGATGCCAATTTGTTGAAGTATTTTGGGGGAGAAAAAGACCTAATGGGTGCAGCTATTGAAACAGAGATGGGTGTTGCATCATAGTTGCAAAACCAGAAGAGAGTGATCCTTTCTTAGAAGATGATGAACTACTAGACCTAAGACAACTAGGTGGAGATGAAACATACAAATACGTCAACATCAGTAAATAACTGACTGGCAAGCAGAAAAAAGCATTACGAGAACTACTGTGCCAGTACAAAGATATCTTCAGGGATAAACCAGGAAAGACAGACCTTGTGCAACACAAGACCGATACCACAACCAGGGATCCAGTCAAAGTGAAGCTCCATTAGATGCTTTATGCAATGAGAGACCTGATATAGCAGGAAGTTGAAGTAATGTTGGAAGATGGAAAAATCGAGCCTTCAAATTCAGCCTACTGTTCACCAGTTGTAATTGTGAAGAAGAGGAACATATCAAATCGTTTCTGCATAGACTTCCGGAAGTTTTATCTCGTGATGAAGTTCGACTCCGAACCAATGGACAACCCAGAGGCCATCATGACAAAGCTAGATGGGTCCAGGTTCTTTTCAGAGATCGACCTCAGTAAAGATTATCGGCAAATCTTGATGGAGACAGGATCTAAAGAGACGACAGCATTTGTGACACCAGATGAATGTTACTAATTTAAGTGGATGCCATTTGAGCTAGTCAGCTCAGCAGCAAGATTCAACCACATGATGAGGATGCTGCGCAACACCATCAACATCGAGCACTATGTCGGTGATATTCTGATACACAGTGAAAGATGGAAAGACCACTTGAAAAGACTTAGAGAGCTGTTCTGGCAAGTGAGGGCAGCAGGTCTCACCATCAGACCATCCAAGTGCTACATCGGATATTCTGTGCTAGAGATTGTTGGACATAAAGTTGGGGACTGACAAATAGTCATGGAAAATCAAAAGATAATCTGCATACAAGGTACACCAGCTCCAACAAACAAGCAGCAAATCAGGTCCTTCCTGGGGTTAGCGGGATTGTACAGGAAATTCACCCCAAATTATGCTGAAATTACTGCACCATTGACTTACCTGACCAAGAAAGGCTTGACCAACACCAGATGCCATTCCAGATATTAAAGAACATGTTGGTAAATTCACTAATCCTTAGAATGCCAGACTTCAACAAACCATTCATTGTCCAAGCTGACGCTTCAGACATTGGAATTGGAGCAGTACTCTTACAATAACGTGGGAACGGACTGTTTCCAGTGACATATATAAGTAAAAAGCTGTTAAATAGTGAAAAGAACTACTCCATAATTGAACAAAAATGTCTGGGTATCATATTTTCCATTCAGAAGTTCCAGAACTATCTATACAGGAAGGAGTTCATCATCCAGAGAGACCACCAAACACTTGTGTACATGCAGAGGTACAAGATCGACAGTGCGAAGACCATGAGGTAAGCATTTTACATTCAGAACTACAGGTTCCACATTGAAGCTATCAGGGGAACTGCAAATGTTGGAGCAGACTTTGTGGATGAACTAAGAACAGTCTTTGTATATAATAAAAACAAGTGTAAATATTTCTATTGAAGAGATATTAAAGACTGTTTAGCATAGGTAGTATTAATTAATTATTTTGTTAGTTAATATTTCATGATTGTTTAGTTTTTAATAAAAAGAGAGTTAAAAGCAGACGATTATTAGAAGTTGTGTTTATAATTCATTGGTGTTGAGGCTATTGAACGTCGCGTGAAATTTATTGAAGTCGAGGATATAGAGATTTCTGGAAGGCGAGCAGACGATTAAGTGATAAATATATAAATAGTATGAGACGAGCAGGAACAGCAGACAGACAGAGCAGACGAGAAAGTAAAGTCTCGGGAAGTAGAAGTTTGGCCAAGGAAAGTTAAATGTAATGTTAACTGCCCTACGAATGAGAGGTTTAACAGTTAATATAGGCTTAAAAATTAACGTGTTAGAGGAAAACTAACAGTTTTAAAAGAGATGAGAAGTATAGTTTATTCCGTCAAAGTGAGTTCTGAAGCAATTGATCCAGCCTGAGTGCTCTTTCACAAAAGGACCAGACGATATCTGAAGATTACTGGAAAAGCAGTATACGACTGTGGTAGCTCACGCTATAATTGTAAGTGAATTATACACGGAATACTAGTGCGATAGAAACAGAGAAGGGTAGTTCAGCTTGTCAACTGAAATTCTAAAGCAACTGAATAGGCCTTAGTGGACTTTCGACAAGAAGAAGAGAACTATATATAGTGTTTATGATATGCCTATGATCTCTATGGTGTAAAGAATTTGTTGTACATACATTCAACTATTTCGAATATATATATATATATATATATATATATATATA
>NW_013666365.1:323326-339572 GCF_000517525.1 Limulus polyphemus
TATTTTGAAAACAAGTGGAGTGCGTGACTGTTCATTTATTGTCGAATTTATTTTCAACAAGTCACAGACACCTGCTGTAGAAGAATCATTAGCCCAACACACACCCATTTAACTTACATATACTTACTGTATATACTATAATCTAAAAGTAAGTTCTTGACAGTCTCATGTTAGCCCAGTCTCGTGTACCAAAATTCCTTTTTGAGACATTACAACCAAGATAGTACCTCAGTTTCTGAGACGTTACTACCAAGGCAGTAACTCTGTTTGTGAGATGTTACCAGAGGCGAACTGTCTCAGTGGGATAGCGTGAAACATCCTACCGGGCTGTTGGATTAAAAAGTTTTGTGTGAAAATATTTTGAAGCAACCACATGATTTTGATTATAATATTTGTTGTAAACATTAGGAAAATTACATAAAAAGGAGATGAACTACACTTGGATCTAATTCTATTGATACAGGGCTTAAACTTATGCGACATCTATGAGCTCTGTCACTTATTAGATGTTGCGAAGTAACGTACGCTTGTTTTGACGTTTCGGTAAATTTAATTAACAACATTTTCTCGGTCGGAAGGGCCACATTGCGTCATCTCTGTTTATTGTGCTCTCACATGTAAAATGTTTCACCTAATTCCATGTAGTTTTATTTGAAAAATAAACGGTTTAGTACAAAATAATTTAAGTTGTTAATTTTCGAAAATGTTGATATCAGTCGAGCGCAATTGAGTTTGAGGAAATTATGAACGTCGTTAGAGCTTGCTCTCCGTTCATTTTTCACCCATGAGTTTTTGATACGTTACGTTTTTAGTGCTGTCTGATATGGCCTAGTGTTAATGTTATAATAGTACAGACTGCAACCAACGTAAAGCTGGCTATCTTTTTTTTTATTATTTTTCTGTAAAATTGTTATGACACATTAAACGTAAGGCGGGTCATAGTTTTCAGAGAAAGCGGGCCGACCAGTAGTCAGTACGCCTCGGGATGCCACTACCAAGGCAGTGACCCCAGTTTCTGAGATGCTACTACCAAGACAGTAACTCCATTTGGGAGATGCTACTACAAAAACAGTAACTCTATTTGGGAGATATTACTATCAAGGCAGCAATTTTGTTTGTGAAATGCTACTGTCAAACCACTAACTCCATTTGGGAGATATTACTATCAGTTTGTGAGATGTCTTTAAAATTTTAAGCCACTCTAAAGTGCCGAAGCTAGTAATATTTTTATCTCTCTATCTGTCCATTCATCTGTCTATCGACATTTACTTATTTTATTAAACTTTGTATCTTGCATAAAACAATAAGAACATAAGAAAACATTGAGTTATTCATGTTTTCAGTCTTTCATCTTGAATTAAAGGAACCACAATACTTTTAGTGAGTTCAGTATGCAAAACATTTTGAGCTTATGCTCAGTTCTTAAGGTTAATTAACTGTGAATAGCTAACAGCGACAGGAAACTAGTCTTCTGATAAAGAAGCCGCAACGAGTTCCATTAGTACAATTCCCCTGCGGCTTTCCAGATAAATATGTATTGTTGGCTGGTACCTATATAGGTTTGGCAACAACAGGTGTAGATAAGACTTCGATAAAAGCTGCTCAGAAAGTTCCCTAAGCTTAGATTAAGCAGTAAATTCATAATGTGTTGTTATAATAAACAAGTCACAGTTGTTCCTAATGAATAAATAACTCGAACCGAAATTAATTATTTAAAAATTAAAATCAATTTATAATCATTTGTCTGAAAACTTTCTTGAATGTCTGGCGAGGTGGCAATGTAAGGTGAATACGTGACAGACTGTGGTCACACATGTAAATATTAAAGGTGTTGCGCGTGCCCGGCATGGCCAGGTGGATAAGGCGCTCGACTCACAATCTGAGGGTCACGGGTTCGAATCCGCATCCCACCAAACATGCTCGCCCTTTCAGCCGTGGGGGCGTTATAATGTGACGGTCAATCCCACTATTCGTTGATAAAAGAGTAGCCCAAGAGTTGGCGGTGGGTAGTGATGACTAGCTGCCTTCCCTCTGGTCTTACACTACTAAATTAGGGACGGCTAGCGCAGATAGCCCTCGTGTAGCTTTGCGCGAAATTCCAAAACAAACAAACAAACAAACAAGGTGTTGCGATACAGCGATACGATAAACGTGATACGATTGTATCGATACATCGTCCGATACGAAACGATACGATTTATGTATCTTCACGAAATAAGACAAACTTTCAGTAAACATCACAAGTGTTTTGTACAGAATAAATCAGAATTTCTAATTAAGTATTTTTGCTAAAAATTAATTATTCAATAAAGGAAGATGAGTATTGAGTACTACATGTTGTCATCATTTCTTTTATCAAACATATTACATGGAAAGTAACATAACAAATAACAATAATAAAATAGATAGACAGATATTAACTTATTTAAAAAAATACTTTTCTTGCCAGCTGCCATTTAGTTGATCAAACCTGAGAATTTGAAAAATCACTGTAAAGTGTGAAGTACTTAAATATGGTAATGTTAGTAATACAGATAATAATTTATAGACAAGACTGTCAAACTTTGTAACAAGCCGTTGGTAAAACTTTTGTATCTAGATACGTATCGTATCGATTACTATGATGAGATACGCACCTCTGATAAATATTATGGACGTATTCGCGAGTGATGCATTCGTACACAAACTTATGTACTTTTGTACACTTGTGTTTTATGCTGTCACAAAACACAAAATATCCGATGAAATGTGAAACTAATGGTTTAACTAATGTTTTAGTCCTTGCTAATTTACTTGCTATTTATTTACTTGTTTGCAATAATTTGTTGTTAACTGTAATGTTTTAGTGGTGAGAGGCTATGGTCATATGCTGCTCTTCCATCAAAATGTTGTTGTTAAGTAATTTTTCATTGGCAATGTGAAATATTATGCTGGAACAGCATATTGAAACTATTCATTAAATGTAATAGTAGTACTAAATACAATTATTGTGAACTTAATTGAAAAACACCCCATTTACTCGTATAATAAATTTACTTTGTTGTGATTCATTTAGAAATCTTCCTTTTAGCCATTTTCCGATCATGATACATCAAAGCATTATTAGGGAAACAATTCTTGTTTGAAGACCCTACACGATGAAATGTTTCGTTGACATTAAAAGCATCATATTTTGCTTGACTTGAAGCTAGCGGTGAGGTGTACAGAGGTTGAACCTTCACAGCATCGCTACAGTCTATGTCTCTACGTCCGGCCGTGCTTTATCTGACGACCGTGAATCTTAACAACTCCGCAGCACAGTTTTTATTATAAAAGACTCGATTGTAAAGCATTCATGTCCAAAGCAAGTCACAAATCCTTTCGTACTTTCTACAACCTATCAAATGTAAAAGGACGTCGATTCGCCAGCGTCTGATCAATCAGTTTGATCGCATAGAAATCGATACGCATTGCGTCCGGTGACTTGACCGGTATGCCTTTGCATGGAATAGTATGAATACCCGTATTCCTGAATTGCTTGAGGTATGCGCAAGTTTAAAGGATATGTTGTGGAAGTCACTTGTGTACACGTGATATGTATCGCTTTCCCAAATCCTTCTCGATTATATTATGTAATCTTCCCTGGGGCACGTGGACGGATTTTGCCAGTTACCTTTGTTTTCGTAGGATCTGGGGTACGACTTGTTCTAGGTCTCTTTTTGGATAGTCTTGAAACCCCATGTTGATCCATATTCCTTTTTTTTTCCAGTGACAACAAATACAAGGGATATGCACATCTTGGATAAATTATAAATCCCTGATCTAAACACATCTCTATGATTTGAATAAATGAATATTTTACTTAGGAAATGCTATTACATACCTTCTTCTTTTTTTTTTCCAAAACTGATCAACTTTCCGTGGCATCAGAGTACCAAACAATGGCAAAATGTTGTTCTGATACATTCCGTTCAGTCACTACTTTATATTGATTGTGGCTGCCACATGATTGTTGCATTGCATATTCCAAATCCTTTTAATATAACGTATTCAATTCTCTGTGTTCCGAGTGATATTAAACAAAGTTTGGATTTCTGTTACAAAACCTTTGCAGCTGGTCATAATACTTAAAGAAACTTGAGTCGTTACATGAAGCAAAAGGAGACAGTTTGATCAATTTTTGTTTCTCTGAATTTATATTTCCATAATATTTTATATATCTATATTTTGTGCCTGTTAAGGAAGGCAACTTTTAATTACAAAGGCGAATGTTCAATGTGGTAGCTCTACATTTCACACAATCTCGTTGTTTCCTTTGATTTTTGTTGTTTTTATATAATGTTGTTGTTGTTGTTTGTTATTAAGCACAAAGATACACAAAGGGTTATCTGTGCTCTGCCCACCACGGGTATCGAAACCCGGTTTCTAGTGGTATAAGTCCTATACATACCGCTGTGCCACTGGTGGACTTATCTAATGCTTTAAACGAGGAAAGTAGTGTAACAGTTGCACTTGGAAGCTTTACAAAGTAATAAAAAACGAATAAGATTTATCAGTTCGAGTAACTATGTGTCACAGAATCTTTGTAAACCGAAAATCTAAATCATTATTTTAAAAAAAATCGACTAAAAGTGTGTAACTACTTCTGAAACTATTTACTCTCAGGAATCTAGCCATAAAAGTATGAGAATCATAATAATACGAGTAAGAATTATAGTACCATAACACGTTCCCTGATAACATGGGCCACACCCTCCAAGGAGCGAACCGAATTGTGAGATCACGAAGTACAGTAGACTGTATGTTTGTTGGCAACAGAAACAGGTTAAATTTCGCTAACAAAATTTATTAATTCACATACATTTTTTATTGCAAACCGAAATGAATCTAAATATGTGCACATACACAAATCTACTCGCACAGTGTTATTGGGCAGCAGTTTGACTTCTAATTTATTTTTTATTGGTTCGTTAAACGCAAGCAAAATCAGAACTAATGTAACATAAACTGAATTAAAGTTTATATATATAAACAGAGTTGAGGTTTGTACTTATGTTCTAATATAGGTAAAAAATATTCAGAAGCTTCCCTTTTCATTCTAGACTTTTTATTGATAAAATATGTAGAATATATTTCATATATATATATATATTTAAATGTAGTAAAATTCATTAAAAAATCGCCCCCCCCCCCCCCAGAGCACAGTATGTCTGCGGACTTGTACCGCTACAAACCGTGGTGGGCAGAGCACAGATAGCCCATTGTGTAGCTTTGTGCTTAATTTTAAACAAACATTAAAAAACACTGAGTCTGTTATACAACGCAACATGATAACATAATATTTTAAGTATATATATATACATATATATGTGTGTGTGTGTACGTAAAAATAAAACATTTTTATTATAGATGTACGCGCTAGCAAAACTGTAAGCAAACAATGTAAAATTACTTCATTTATACAAAACTATAAAAGGTATCATTTTAAAGTGAAAATGTCTGCGACTATAGTATTCAAAAGTATTGGGGATATTCCGTCCATCAGAAATAATCAAAACAACAGGTGCAAAACTAGAAAGCGAGCTACACGTTCTATAAAAGTTAGAGTCTGGATGCTGAAACACCATATCCTCTCAGATCCCACTATCACTCATTGTCTATAGCCAGTTGTAGGCATGACAGTTTCCTCTTAGGGCATGAAAATAGAAATCTGATAACAACTGTCACCCTCGATTTGTAACAAAAATTATCAACCAACCCATATTCTTTTGTAATAGTTCTAATAATACTTGATATTGTAGTTTTTAGATGTGATATCATAAACCCGCTTCTATGGTTCTGGTACACCTACATCTTCCCTTTATGTATATAGATAGTTCCTAGTATTAAACGTAATAACCTGTGCATGATTGAAAAAAAATAACAAAAAACTCAAAGGTTAATTCATAAAAAAGTACAAATGTTATTGTTCTAGTTTTCTTAGTGCAGAGCTGCACAATGGGTTATCTTTACTCTGTTCACTGCAGGAAATCAAAGTTACCGCTGATTCACTGGAGGACACACGTATTATTAAATATTGTTACTGATAAGCAGTAAAATCGTTAAGACAACAAAAAATAAACACAAAGAGGATGTGGATCATCTTTTTGAAGCCCAACGAGAAGAATGAAAAACAATGGGTAATACATTTTAAGCCAGGAAAAGAAAAGGAAGCATTTAAAGCCCCCCCCCCCGTAATTCTTAGAACTAGTTAATATCTTCAAGCAATAATATAAAAGGTTAAATCAAAACAATCTGAAGACATCTAAGAGAAAAATGAAAAGTAATAGTAACAAGTTCAGGATCTTAGAAAAAAAAATACAATTATAAATTATTTAACTGAAATCAAACGTGTGAAGGTGAAAAGAAACCAGCGGAACAAGAAATATGGTAAAAACTAACAACCTGGACTTCAGCATAAAAACAAACAGGTAAACATGAACAAAGCTCAGTACAGGAAGGAAAGAAATGGAAATTCTATGAACGAGGAAACAAAGTAAAGTTAAACAAAGTATATTCTGACTAGAGTAAAAAGAAAGTCATTATATGATGGTCGAAAGACTGAAAGAAGAAAAATTGAAGTCTTCTAAAAGAAGAGTAAAAATGACAATAAACAAATTGAAATCTAATGACAGAGAAAAATGAAGCAAACCAACTGAAATCCAATGAAGTTTGGTGTGGTTTAACAATTAGGAAATAATTAATAAAATAAATCAATATAGTGTAACTTAATAATCAATAAATTCTAGCTCAATGTGATAAAACACTAATAAACGCGAGCTCAGTAAAAGACAAATTAAGTAACGGAGAAGTACCTAAGCAACAAAATAGGCACTTTTAACAAAATGAAGACTGGCAAATGAAGAAAAGCTGGGAGTGAGCAAATTGGAATGCAGCTGGAAACGATATAAGAGAATAATATGGATCTTAACAAGAGCAAAATCATATAAAGAGCAACAACAACAAAAAACGAAACAAAACAAGATGGATTCCAGTGACGTTTAGGATAATGGAACATTGCGACAGTACGACGATATTTTAGTTCAATAAAATATAAGGAAAAGAAAACTCGTAATAAACGAAGGAAAATAGAGACTAAAACCAAGTGTTGCACGTCAGACGAAGCAAAGGAGGGATCAACAAACAAGTGTTGATCATCAAATAAATCAAAGAAGGGATTAGCAAACAAAGAAGTGTTGATCATCAAATAAATCAAAGAAAGGATTAACAAACAAAGAAGTGTTGATCATCAGATAAATCAAAGAAAGGATTAACAAACAAATACGGATTGATCATCAGATGAAACAAAGGAAGAATTAACAAACAAGTGTTGAGCATCAGATGAATCAAAGAAAGGATTAACAAACAAAGAAGTGTTGATCATCAGATAAATCAAAGAAAGGATTAACAAACAAATACGGATTGATCATCAGATGAAACAAAGGAAGAATTAACAAACAAGTGTTGAGCATCAGATGAATCAAATGAAGGGTATAAAAACAAGTGTTGAGCATCAGATGAAACAAAGGAAGGATAAAAAACAAGTGTTGAACATCAGGCGAATCAAAGAAAGGATTAACAAACAAACAAGTGTTGATCATCAGATGAATCAAAGAAAGGATTAACAAACAAACAAGTGTTGATCATCAGATGAATCAAAGAAAGGATTAACAAACAAACAAGTGTTGATCATCAGATGAATCAAAGAAAGGATTAACAAACAAACAAGTGTTGATCATCAGATGAAACAAAGGAAGAATTAACAAACAAGTGTTGAGCATCAGATGAAACAAAGGAGGGATCTACAAACAAACAAGTGTTGAGTATCAGATGAAGCAAAGGAAGGATCAAAACAAGTATTGAGCAAAGAAAGAATTAAGAATATGAATAAAAGGAGTAAAAATATGAAAATAAATCAAGTATGGGACAATAAAAATCCATTAACAACACTTCATGTTCATTGGAAAAAATGCAAAAAGTAAACCAAAATATGTAAAATCAAGACGGAGCCTATGATAATGTATTCAAGGTCAAATTGAATCCTGATTGAAAAGAAAAGATTCATAATATTGAACTAACAAAAAAAAAACTGTTTAAAATTGAGCTACCTGCTGGAGAAACTAAAAATACTATGTAATATTACTTCTTCTTTTATGGAAGTTTCATCACATACTAACCCTATAAAAAATTACCACGTTTCACCAGCTACACCATAAAAGACTAATACAAATAGTATTTCAACAAATATTGTTGTACACCATTTATATAATCTTCTTACTAGAAGCACATCTTTTAGGAAATTTCGTCACATATTACCCTAAAAAATTACCATGTTTCACCAGATATACCATACATCATCCCAATTGTATAAACTAATATTATATTGATTAAATTCTTATTAATATTTAATATTTTCGTTGTTTCATAACATATATATATACCTAATAATAAGATCATGTTTTACCAATGTAAGAGAAAAAAGAAAATAGTGACTGCTAAAATGGAACTCAGCGAAATAACAAACAAGAAAAAGAGCAAGAAATTCAACTCTAGTGAGTAGAAAGTAAGTAAAAACAGTTGAAACACTGACATCCAGAAAGATGATAAAGTGGAAATTAAAAAGTTCCAGCACTCTATTTACAGAAAGACAAGAGCCAATGTTGTTAATGATAAACCAAATTGGAGCCAAGAGAGGTGAGAGCAAAGAGACTGATTATTTGTGAGTGAAGTAACAAAGTAAGTAACTGTAGATTTGAAAACCGCACAGATGTATGAACAGTCTGAATATACGAATTGAAAGAGAGCAATAGAAAGTGCTGGGGGAGGGGGGCACAAAGCTAGAGAAAAAAATCTGATCCTCTGCGAAATTGAAATGAGAGAAAAAATAATTGATTATAGAATACCAAAGAAAAGTTAGAAAAAATACAGGAAACCACTTATGTAAAACAAAAAGAAAAAAAAAGAAAGGGAGAGAGATATGTATTCCACTCACACAAACACGTTTTGGTTCACTAGAGATTTAATTTACGAAGGAAGTGAGGATGACTGGCATTATTTTATCGGTGGTTTTATCTTGTCATAGCTATAATATTATACGTTTCAATAATTCTTTAATTATTTTTTTTTTGGTATTGCAAAACCGAATAATAAATCTAGAAAATAATCTAAACAATATTTATTCAGTTTATTGGGAGAGTATATCAGACATTTACATCAAGGCAGATGATCAAGTACATATAAGAGACACAGAGTGGGATTCTTATGCTAGGCCTAACACCATATAACTAATCAAATAAATAATTTATACGCTAGAGTAGTTTGGTTTCGGCTCAAGCACAGCTCTCCTCCCACCAATTCTTAAGCCTCGTTGCAACATATTTATCAGTGCGTAGTTCAGATAGCATGACCAACCACTGACCACACGGAGGAAACTGGTCGCAGCAACCACATTTACTTTTTTACTTTATTATTATTATATATATATATATTTTAGCATAAAGTGCCCTCCAGTGGCTCAGCGGTAAATCAAACGAAAAATAAATAAATGAAATGTAATAATATCAGAATACAAAAGTATTTTGTTTATTGATCGTTAAAATATGAAGATGGTAATTCATTATTTTTAAATTTATCTAACCAAGAGTATTTCAGTTTTCATATTGTAGGTTTCGAACTCATCAAATGCATAATAGTAATGGAAGTAATAGTATTAAAATAATCTTAATTATATTAGGTACTTAATGTTATTTATTTGCTTTGTTGTTAAGCCCAAAGCTACAAAATGTATCACCACAGGTATCGAAACCTGATTTTTAGCGTTATGAGCTGTCAGACTTACCGCTGAACTACCTAGGGGCATTTATCTATTTCTTCACAAGTTAGAGGAGTTAAGGACCGGCCATAGCACAGGTTCTCCTCTCTTCTATTGTGGAGTCCCATTGCTACACGTTTGTCAATGTACAGACCAAGTATCATTGCACGGTTCCTAATTCCGAACCATCGACTTCAGGCAGACAACCGGCTGGCAGCAAACACTTTTATCTTATATTTTTATTATGAATTAACGTATATCACTTTTAGATTATAATTATTACATTATTAATAACATTTACCTAATGTAAATAAGATGATTTTAATACCATTACTTCCATTACTATTTTATGCTTCGGTAGTTTGGCACAAGCTCTCCTTCCTATTGTAACTTCTCCAAGATTCTGCTAGTAATATTGCTCAATTCAATTTGTCTGCTCTTTCTAAATACGTTTGCGATAGCTCCGCTTCTAGTATCACCATTCGTTTGTTTGTTTGTAATTATGCATAAAGCTACACAATGGGCTATCTGTGCTCTGCCAACCACGGGTATCGAAACCCGGTATCTAGCGTTGTAGGTCCACAGACATGCCGCTGTGCCACTGGGGGGCGTATCAACATTCAATCGATGTTTAATTTGTTCTTAAAAGATAAACGTGATACTGTTTCATAGAAGTGCAATTTGATAATGTTAAAGAGAACAGAATTTCTAAATTAACAATAATGGTAAAAATCACATTATATTGTTAGGTTAAGTACAGCTACCTGCCACATGCTTGAATTATTACTAAATTTCCTACACTGTCGTCGGTTTTTTTTTTTTTTTTTTCTAGCTACTGCTAAGAGTCCTGGAAAATATCGTAATGGCCTAACCTAGGCCTGTTGCGAAACGTCCACTGTAGCGGTTACAGTGTTAATAGCTCATATTTCTGGTTACTGATGATGATAAAAAAAGGTTTTAAAATGGTAAGTTTGGAACGAAAACAACTTAAGAGATCGCGAGAGAGGTTGTTTAACCATGTGTCGTTTAATTGTGCTCTGTGTATTTCAGTTAGATTATATTTATTCAGGCTTAGGATCGATTTGCCCGGAAAGTTTTTTTGATACAGTTCTGGAACAATGATTTTTGGTTTTGTATAATTGCAGTTTGTGTTCAAAGCTTCTTTAAACTAGGCTTAGCCTGAACTGTAATATGTAACTAAACACTTATCGTTAATATGTAGAATTGAAATTATAAAACTTCGTACCACTACTCATCATAATATGATCTTTGTCAGGCCTAGAAGATTTGAAAAAACGCATAGGTTTTAGCCATGTGTGGCTAGCAAATTCTAGTCCCTAGATATCGTATGATATACACCGGCAACATGGTGGCTTTGATTAAAGCTATCTAGGGATCAAATAAGAATAAGTACGCGAAAAAATATCCTTTCTTTTAGCATACAAACTCTCATATATTCAGCAATATCACTAAATCAAAATGTGGTGTATAGATGGTGCTTCATACAGTGTAACAACTGAAACTATATTTTGAGCGTGTGTGCGAAATGTTGACCTTTTATTTTATCAAGTTAATCTTCTATTTCACCCAGATCTTTCTTAGCACAGAAAGTGTAATACCTAAAAAGCATGGCTTTTAAATATTTGCTTTATAATGAAAACAAAAATGCTTTTAGAAATTCCAAGACTTCATTAAGTACATACAAAGATAGGCATTTTTGGCACTGCTATGGAGGAGGGAAAGAAGTAGTCAAATAACATTGTTATTTAGGCTGGTTGTTGTGATAAACCGAAATGCATTAGTACAAAGACTGTAAGAACATAAAGAAGAACTTTTAAATGATTCATTTTATTTTTTCAAAACAAGTGTTGAATCTGTACTCACGTGTCATTTGTTTATTACTTAGGTTAAAGTATGGTTTCAGAACCGAAGAACAAAGAACAAGCGTCAAAAACAGGAAGAAGAAGATGCACATCCAAGCCATAAACAGGAGCAGAAGCATTCAAGCTTTGTCCAAAAAGCTGAAGATCAAAGCCCTGAACTAAATCGATTAAGCGACAATTCCTCACCTGACATTTTACTTGAACACCCAAGTAGTCCAGCGGATGCTAAGCCTAACTTGCATGTAAATGAAGACAGCACCGAATCATAGATAGTGACTTAATTCTATTTCAATCTGTTGATGGTTGAAAATTGTCCTAATTATCGAACACTAAAAAAAAAAAAAACAACAACAACAACAACAAAAACTGAAAGTAGTAATGGAAGATATATTTCCGAAAACTTTGGTATTCATATGAATATTTGATCCGGATACCTAAATCAATACTGTCTCTGCTTCTGTGATAAATACAAATTATAGTATGCTACATGTTTCATAGACAATTTTGTATGAAATGTGAAACACTTTTGCCTTTCTTCTACTAAGGCGATAGAGTTTAACTTAAATTAAGTGGCTTGCGGGCATTTTATGATTTTTTTGTGTGCTATTCTATTAGTTTAATGTACGAAAAGTAAGTGAAATATTATTTCAGAACTTGAAGAATCATATTATATTGAACTAGTTGAGCAAGAGATGATATATATATACACAAAAGCACACATTCGTGAGGGCTGTTTCGATTATATCAAACGTACGTAAATACCTTGTCATGTAAAAATTTATGATTGCCGTCCAAGTAAACTTGCTATTATTCCACTATTAAGCCCTGGTTTAGCTTATTCCTAACGTTGATTTTTGACACGATTGTATACAAATGGATTTATTGAACATAATTTTGCATAAAATTATTTTTTTTACCAATAGCAAGTTTGAAATAGGAATTGATTTTGCCTTGTTTTATATATACATTTTTAAACGACTTAATAATCCATACAAATAATGCATTTATTTAATCAGTTTATTCCAAGAACAGTTGTAAGAAAGATTGAACTAAGAGAATCATAAATGTATGAACTTGAAGTCAGAAGTCGATTTATTCTATGGATTATAAAATGTTGGTGAAAATTGCTAAATCTGAAAATAGTATATTGACTAAAAAGCTATAAATTCTATTTTACCTATTAGTCTCTTACTTTTAAATCTGACAGATTGTGCAAGTTAATCTGAATAAATAAAAGTTTATACATAAAACAGTTGCTTATAGAAGCATGTGGAGTATCTTTTAATGAAAGTGCAAAAAAATAGATTTTTCTATCCCATCAATGTAAGAAACAATTAATTATATGTATTAATTTTGATACTAAATATTTGTACAGCATCTAAGCTTAACAATTAATTATTCATATGAAATCAAACGAGAGAATATATTGTTTTGGAATTTCGTGATGACTAATATGGTTTTAGAAATATCTCTATAAATACATGCTTCTTTTCAGACTTCACCATCAGTTCTCATTGCTCATGTTGGTTAGAGATATAAGTTTATTGTTAAGAAGTCCCATGTTTGAATCTGTTTGTGAATAACCTCTAAAATACACAGGGAACCTTTATGCTATAGCGAGCAGAACTAAAAGTCCATAGATGTACGCTGAATCAGTATCTCATGTATAAATTCCATATACACGGTGACTAAAAATTACTACTTATTTATCTTGCCAAGGATGGTCATGAATTTATTTAAAGTCCAAGGAATCACAATTATAATACTTGTTGTTTCATGGTACAAATGTATTAATTGTATTATTTATAGAACATTACATTACACATTCGAAAAAAAACAACTGTTGCTATGAAAAACTGTTGGTATTGATATGAAAAAACTAGGCCTACTAAAATAAGCAAATACATATTTCTACTAGGCTTTAAAAATGTATCGGTAATAAAAACCTTACATTTTGAATAGGAAAGAACAAGTATTATAATTGTGATTGCTTGTACTTTAAATAAATTCATGACCACCCTTGGCATGATTTATATTTATTTATTGGCAAAGAACTCTTATTTCATCCTTTACTGACAGTGCATAAATAAATTAATCACTTAAAAGTACGTTGTTGTTATTGGGCCTAATTTTATCGTCGACCGTGCAACGATACTTAGTGAGTATCATAAAAAAATAACAAGTAATGAAAGGATTTAATAAAATATAATTTATATATATATATGTGTGTGTATCTTTTACAAAAATATCAAATGCAAAATAAATAGTTTTTATATAAAACTCGAACGACCTAAATAGAAAACCTGTTCTCTACTCTAAACATTGGATCACGCCTTCAGAGTCGCTTTTCCTGATAATAAGTGCATGCTTTTTCATCTGGAACACTTTGATGTGATTGTAAGTACAAAAATATTTCTGTTTTAAACCATATACGTCGCTCTTGCAGGTGATATATTCTCTGAGACTTTCGTTAAATCGAATAATTTTATACCTAAAGTGCACTTAATTATTTTGTAATATTTAAATAGTATAAGTTCTTTAGAATAAATATATTATAAATGTTTTGTATGCTTATTTCTAATAATAAAATAAAGCATATTGAATTATTTCATAAGTTAAGAATTCGGTATTCACGGGTGAACATGGTTCATATATAGTTATACCAGAAAGGTAAAATTTGTATGTGGTAGGCTAATTTTATTATGCTCAAATTTTGTGAAATCTCAAGTTACGCAGCGTAATTCAGAGACTAATTCCTAAAAGTATTTTCCTCGTGAAAACAAAAACAACAGCTTCAAACTCGAGAATAATTTTCTGACAGGTCGTGCATTTTACGAAGAAAGTAGTGCAAATTAAATTCTACAATAGAAGAAAACATCACGACAGATGTTACTAAGACATGTGCCTTATTATTCACGTGAGCTAAAGTGAAGTGTTTTTATTTCTGTGTTAATGTCGTGTTGTGTACTACCAGAAGAGATTGATTTACATACATTTCAATGTGTTGAACAATACTATCCTATAATTATGTCTTCGATTTCAAAGAAGTTGTTAGAAAATAGGCTTAACATGAAACTACCAGACATATATTATTATAAGTTATAGACATCTGGTGGAAACTAATGGACCAAAGTTTTTCATTTGTGTAAGGAAATCATGAAGTTTAATTAAATAAAACTGTTTAACTAAAACCGTTTTCAAATTAGAAACGTTTATTCCTGAAAAAAAGAAGAAATTTGACGACTGAGATTTTTACTCCAAACATTAAACAACATATAATAAGTTTCACTACTGTTAATATTATGTGTTTTTCTTGTGATATTGCTACGACATGTATATTTTCAAAACAACAACGACAAAATTCTCTGTTTTCTACGTCTTGCGATAAGCAACACATTTTACATGAACATTTTAACATCAGAACGCAAGATACATAAACGTTAGTTAAAGCATAAATTCTTGATAGCTGAAAAATGTTAGTTCCCTCATGTATTTTACGGGAATGTTTTAGTGTCGAAAGTTCAACTTATAATTTCAATAATTTTAAGATCACTTGCTTACTTACTGAAACATACATTCATGGAATAGTTCAGAATTCTCGAATCTGCGTAAAAACCTATGCAACGTTTAGCTGCCCTTATCTTAAAATGATAGTCTAGAGGGAAGGCAGCTAATCAACAATACCCATCATCAGCTCTTGGTACTCTAGTCTAACCAACAGTGGGATTTGATCATCAATTTTGTAGCGCGCGCGCACACACACACACATTACTGCCCCAAAATGCGTAGCGCGATTTTGCAGCAACGAGTCGCGAATAAAGAACACACACACACACACACACACTACTGCCCCAAAATGCGTACCGCGTTTTTGCAGCAACGAGTCGCGAATAAAGAACACACACACACTACTGCCCCAAAATGCGTACCGCGTTTTTGCAGCAACGAGTCGCGAATAAAGAACACACACACACTACTGCCCCAAAATGCGTACCGCGTTTTTGCAGCAACGAGTCGCGAATAAAGAACTCTCAGTTTCAGTTAGAGCATGCTAACTACAGAGCCACACATGACCCTTCCTTACTAAATGACATTAACAGTGTTTTCATTAACATTAACTTTACTTAATAAACCTTGAAGAATTTTAGTATATTTTAGACTTCCCAGGAAACAATTTGTGACTGTAATAGTCCTGGCATTCATTACCTTCATAACTAACTAATTTAGAAAGTCTTAATAAAGAATTACTGTCACCCTGGGAAACAGGTTCGCCAAGTAGCCAATTTAAAAAAGAGAAGAATACACTGTTAATTATTAAGAATATTACTAACGGATGCACAATTAACAATAAATTTTAAAATCTGCCTTTGCTCTGATTTATTATTGATTTAGGTGAAACCATGAAATAAAAACAGTCATGTCAATGTTTCCAATTTTGTAAATGTATTTAACAAAAATTGTATTATGGTGTCTTATTCCCCGAAAGTATTTTTTTTTATCTGTTTAGTTATCAGGCAGGCGGCAACACTGCCTA
>NW_013666365.1:339835-352238 GCF_000517525.1 Limulus polyphemus
CATAGCAAAAAGTTTGAATTTCTTGTTCTTCTTTCTTCTGCTTCTTTTTTATTACATGATAACTCAAAACCAAAACAATTATGTTAACCAGTTTCACTGAGGTGACATAGTCTCAAACTGAGTATCCGCTTTTGTAAGTATTATTAATAACTAGTAGTAATTAAAAAAATCATAATTCTAGTGTAGCGATGTTATCATTATCCCTTGAATTTAGTTTTCTTACATAAATTTGGTGTTCTAAAAGCTTAAGTATTTACACAATAAATATTACAGTTGGAACCTCATTGTATTTAGAACTTCACTATGAACACAACCTTCCTATGTCTATTGAAACGTTGCACTAAAAAAAAACAAGTAAAAAACTTTTCAAAAAAGGAAGTAACTATAGGGATAGATAATATCATCCCTCCAAAAACAATGCAGACATAATAGTATGGATGGCTAATATCAATCCTTCAAAAACAATGCAAACAAGATAGTAAGGATGGCATTTGTATCATCCCTATACAATAACACAGGAAATAATTGACGTATAGCAATATACATAACTATTCAATCACAATTGAGTTTAATTTATGCTATTTTTTCTGTTAACATTCTACTACACTGTGTGTTTGTGCTATTATGTAAGGATTGTTTACATTGTTATTGAAGGATTGATATTAGCCATCCCTACATTTACTTCCTTTTTGGTGAATTTTTTCTTTACTTGTATACAAAGTACAGCATGTAATTTAGTACTTTTTATATATCATTTTAAAGATTTATTACGCTACAATAAGGGCGCATATCCTCTTTATGGAAATACACTATATCATTAAATAGTCTCATGATAAGGGATTTTTTGTGGTGAATGAATTACACGTATTTCAATAAAAAACGTTTTCAGGCAATAGTTCATATTCACAGAAAAATTGTATTTCACACCAATGATCATTTTTTATTCATTGTTGTTGGTTCTTAGTTCAAAGATACATAATATGCTATCTGTGCTCTGCCCACATCGGGGAATCGAACGAAGTTTGGATTTTAACGTTGCTGATCCCCAGGAGACTACTTAACTCCCCAAGCTCACATACATATATCCTTTCAATGAACTATAAAATAAATATTCTTTCTTTTACCCTTCGAGCATCAAAATATTTTATATTTATTTATTAAAAAAATTGTCAAAAAATACGTATAGATATATTTAACACCTAAAAAAAGTGTGTGCGTTTTGTTATAGCAAAGCCACATCGGGCTATCTGCTGTGCCCACCGAGGGGAATTGAACCCCTGATTTTAGCATTTTAAATCCGATGATTTACCTTGCTTTGGAAGATATTTAAGAATGTCAAAAACAAAAATCGTCTACTTTATTTTCCAGTTACTTTAAGTACAAGGGATATCACAATCTTGGAAATTCTAAATTCCCGAGCTGACCACGTCTTTATTATCTAATCGTATAAATACCTTGCGTCGGAAAGGTCTGCTTCATACATACCCTTCTGAAAGACCGTGAAATTTCAGTGGTATCGCATCACCTATGTCTGCTTCATACATACCCTTCTGAAAGGCCATCACTTTTCAGTGGTATCGCACCACCTATGTCTGCTTCATACATACCCTTCTGAAAGGCCATCAATTTTAAGTGGTATCGCACCACCTACAAAACGCCAAACAATACCAAAATGTAGTTATGATACATGCCGACCTACAGCAACTTTATATGGTCCGTTGTTGTCATCACGTGACTTGAACTATTTTGATTAAAGTTAAAGAAAGTTAATTTTAAGAATTGTCCATTAGATTTGCCTTTTTTATCAGAGTAATAAATAAAATTAAACATATTAGAGATAAATTTGTTCTAACAGTTTTTGGTAAAAAAAGGTTGAGTATTATTTTTTTTTAAATATATAAATGCGTTAAAATTGTAACTGTTCAACGTAAGTCTATTGACATTTCCTTGGTTACAATCTGAACACTTTAGTAATACTCAACTTCCATAAACATCCAATTAATCAGTTACTTAGTTCGGTAGAAACTGATATAAAACACCCAGCCGTCCTGTTAAATAAATAATATTACAGATGGTGATCATAATTTTCCTGACTTTTGGAGATGATGATAATAAATTTCACTACTTCTGGAGGTGATTGTGAAACCTTTCACGACTTCTGAGTGTGATTATCCTACCTTTCATGACTTTTGGAGTAGATGGCAATAAATTTCAAGACTTCTGGGATGATTAATGGTCGTAACTTTTACGACTTCTGAAGTTGGTAAACGTAACTTTCACGGCTTTTGGGATTGCTAATAATAAATTTCACGACTTCTGGAGATGATAATCGCAGCTCATATGCCAATAAGACAATTTTTATGATTTAGCAAACTTAAAGCAACAAATGCGTTTTGAATTTATACTTTTAATTTTTACTACACTGTACAAAAACTTTTTTGAATGACCTCGTTAGACCTTTAAACCTATCGGTTGATTTATTTATGAATATAACGATTTAATTTTTTTTTAATTTCAAAAACTTATGATAAGAATATAAAATATGTCATTATATATTACTAATAATTTTATTATTTTCAAATATGGCACTTGCAACCATCTTGTTGCTTCCTCTCTTGATTTTAATTGTTTTATTAAGATTCTACTGTAGGCGTGGCCTGGTAGCTAGTTTTACATATTACTAACAATAGTTCGCTGGTCTCTTTGTTGAAGGTATGACAAGAGATGAAATTTTACAGCTTACAGTTTTTGGAAGTATAAACATAAAATATACTGATATTAGATAGTGCCTTTGAGAGAGTACATGTCAATACAATGGATGTTAAAAAAAAAGCCATGAACATTTTTCTATGATAGCGTTTTTGAATCTTATATTAGATAATGTTTCGGTTTCAGTACGGAAACATTGAAAGGATCGTGTATTCAATAATAAAACTGATGACCTTCAATGCTAGAATTTCAAAATAAGACAAATCATCGTTGGATTTATGCTGTGAAGAAATTTCCAATTTCGTTGCAACAGCTTCGGTCGAAAGGAAGAAACTTTGCTGCGTACGAAATTTATTTTTTAATGTCATAGCTTTGGTCAGAAGCTTCTAGTGATCCATGCAATAAAGAAACCTTTGTTTTTGGTATTGAAGCTTTGGTCAGATCATCGTAAGGAGTTTCCGGTTTCAATACTAAAACTTTGGAAATATCGCATTTGGATCTTAGAATGAGGGCAATTCGTGTTATGAATTGAAATTTTGTAACGGAAATTGACAGTCCTGTAGTGTATTGGAAATATCGCGCTTGGATCCTAGAATGAGGGCAATTCGTGTTATGAATTGAAATTTTGTAACGGAAATTGACAGTGCTGTAGTGTATTAGATAGCCTATAAAACCCAGTTCTGAACATGTTATAACTTCATACATGAGAAAAAATGACGTTACGGTGTCAGTTGTGATAGATCAGTGTCGTTGTGTTTTCAATATTTAAGTAGCCTCATGATTGAAACTTAGAGAAATAGTTTCGCGAATCATAACGTGGACAAAATTATGACGTCAGTATTGAAACGTTAGGCACAATGTACTCGAAGCGTGACGTGAACAACATGTCTCACACTTGAAAATTTATCAGAAATGTGTTTGAGAATTATAGTGAATTTTATTCCAGTTTTAGTGGTTTAACTACTGTTTTAGTGGTTTAACTACAGTTTTAGTGGTTTAACTACAGTTTTAGTGGTTTAACTACAGTTTTAGTGGTTTAACTACAGTTTTAGTGGTTTAACTACAGTTTTAGTGGTTTAACTACAGTTTTAGTGGTTTAACTACAGTTTTAGTGGTTTAACTACAGTTTTAGTGGTTTAACTACAGTTTTAGTGGTTTAACTACTGTTTTAGTGGTTTAACTACAGTTTTAGTGGTTTAACTACAGTTTTAGTGGTTTAACTACTGTAGTTTGAACTACTAAAATGTGCCCTAATAAAACAATAAATAGGGATTTAATCATTAAGTCAGATGGTATGTAACGGTCTAAAGTAACTCGCCGCTGCAACCACAGTTGAACTAAAAAACAAATTTATTTTACTTGGACAACCATGAAAATCTAAAGTGTGACTTTCAAACAGTTGAAATACAAAGTTCATAACTTAACAAAGTTCATAGTAAAGAAGTATGTGCTTGGCCAGCACTTGAAACTAGGGTTAAAGAACAATACAATATATAAATCCAGGTTAATAAATATCTCAATAAATAAAGGAATCAGGTAAAAAAGAAACAGACAAATAAAAAATCTAATTCCAAAATAACAATATACCGTATTTAAAGTACAAAATCACTAACAACATCGAGTAATAATTAGCCATAATACTGTTCAACTATATATCGTGAACTAACTTGTTACATCTCAATGTAGGGTATTTATTCACTTGTTAGATCACGAGATTACAAGTCATGTGATTGTAATCTACATAATCTTGTGCAACATATCTGTACATAATTTAAATACTTTTGTGCAACATTAATGATATCTGTACGTCACCGTTAGGAGAAACTGATGTTAGTCTCATAATACATGTAAAGTATTATCTAGAAGGTGAGTTAGCGTTTCAAATGTAACTAAAAATTCATAAATAAACGGTAGAAGGAATAATAAATGAACGATAAACAAAATCATAACCAACTAAAAACAGAATTTGCTATCTCACAGGTAGACCACTCGTCTGACGAGCGATGGATCCCGGGTTCAATCCCAATTTATGAGTGATATAAAAATAGGATTACTACAAGAATACTGACATCCAACGTTAAGAGATAAGGTCCGAGGACGGGTCTTGTTTGTAAGAGAGGAAGAATGTGGTATCTTAGGGGTTAATTATTTGGCTCACATGATAGAGCATTTGCCTGATGAGCAAGATGTCTCGAGTTCAAGCCCACTCAGCACCAAAGGTCTGGAATCTAAGTGTTGATAACGTGAAGATCTATTTTAGTGTTGTAACTGCTTCAAAATACGAGTGTTGGATATGTTGGCGTTGACAACATGAAGAACTTTGGTGAATAGTATTTTGAATCTTACAGTGGAAAATATATCTCACGTGATTTGATAGCAACTTTCAAGTGGCTGATCTTCCGTTCCCAGTACAGATATTTTGATTCGGATCAAGATAGGAAACTTGCAGTTGACTATACTTTGGTTGCAGTGGTGGATCCCTAAAATAAAGCAAAATATTAAGTACCATAGACACAAAGATAAGTTTAAGCAGTATCGCTGTTAAAGTAAATAATGTGATGACTAGAAACTTCATCTACAGTACTCTATAACCAAGAAACAATGTGTACAATCTAGATCATTTTACTTTCTGGAAAGTTGTCTCTATTGTTGTCTTTTTTCTTTTCCATTGTTAGAACACTTTGGCAAACATAAAACATAAAACAAACTTGCGAAATGTAGATATCTCATACTATGATCGAAGAAGGTAAGTACATTTTTGAAGAAAACTTAATAGTACAACAACAGTATAGCAGGTTTGCTTTAACGATTATGTAACTAACATTTATTTCTACAAGCACTTTCTTCTCTCTTTTTTATTTATTTTTTTGTTATTCTAAACTTAAGTCATTATTATAGTGAGCTATTTAATTGAGCATAGCCTGAGAGATAAAAGTCTGTTTATTCGGAAGTTAAGTAAACTGTAGCTTTGTCGAACAAGTTACGTAGTAATAACTTATGTTTAGAATAAACTTTTATCTTTCAGATTGTGTTTACTTAAACTGTAGCTTTGTCGAACAAGTTACGTAGTAATAACTTATGTTTAGAATAAACTTTTATCTTTCAGATTGTGTTTACATTATTACTACGTAACTTGTTCGACAAAGCTACTTTTAAGTAAACACAGCCTGAGAGATATAAGCTAGTTTTGTGAACACTTTATGATACTAGCTGTAGGTAATATTTAATTTTTAGTAACAAAGAACGCTGAATTTACTACTAAAACTAAAATATGATATAATGTAAGTCACAATGACGTTCTTTGATAAGTTAGCACGATATTTGTAATTAATCTTATTATTCAATTGAAAATTATCAACTCGTTCTGTGGTATATAGTGTTCAGGTTTCTCATTTTTATATAACATCGATCCCTTACCACATACTGTCAATGGTGTAAGCATGACGTCTCTGTGTAAAACATCTGTTTTCAGCATACCTGGTATCACCGAAATTAAAAAACACAACTTTAGAATGTTAGTTTTTAAGTAGTACAGATACGAACCTTTATTGTAAACTATCTGTTTTCAACGTATCTGGTATTATCAAAATTAAAATACGAAACACACTTTCAGAATGTTTGTTTTCAGTGGTATAGTTGTGATGTTTCTGTCTAAAACATTTGTGTTCATCGTATTTTCTTTATTCTATTATTACCAATATATTCAAATACATAATCTCAGGTTTCAGCAACATGAAATAATGTTACTTATCAACCATTACATGCTCCAACTTTTCAACAGTCATTCTCTATATTGTGATATATTTCACAGTACAGAGACTGGTGTAGCTACCATTAAACGCAGCTCCTTCTAATTACTACGAATAATGCTATGTCATTTGGCTTTATTGGCGTTTTATATTTTACTAATGATCATGAATTCAAACTTACTAACTCAGACTGGCAGGGCAACTTTTAAGTCACAAATTCTGATTCCTCTGCTATATCTTTGTGATGATAATTACAATTGACCTTAGGGTCTCTTACTACTATAAGTTAGCCAATTTAATATCAGTTGTTATTGTTTACGAGCATTGTATTTTTTATCCCAAATTTTCCCTTCTTTCCTTTTTACTCAATGAATTGCTGAAATGATGATAGTGAATTACAGCCCCCCCCCAGTGGCACAGCGGTATGTCTGCGGACTTACAACGCTAGAATCCGGGTTTCGATACCTGTGGTGAGCAGAACACAGGTAGCCCATTGTGTTGCTTTGTGCTTAATTACAAACAAACAAACATACATTACATGCAAAACTAGAAAATGCACAGCTCTACTCTTCCGTGAATATTAACACAGTATTTTTCTGAATTACATAAATTTTCAGTTATCAGACAACCATGCGTATGCAAACTGATAGTGACTCAAGCTTCTTCTATATTCTTCGTGTTATAGCCTTGAAAATGTATTGAATCTTTACATTTTTGAATTCAAAGAGACATAATGCGCACGAAACGCAAAACAGATAATTGCTTATTTTTGCTGAATAAAAGGATCAAACTGTATAACGCTGAGATTGAAGGAAAACTTAGGCCTACGTGAATACAAATCCGTTTTTTTGTTGTTGTTGTTGTTGTTGAATCATTTAATAAAGTATATGAGAGAAAGCCAGACTGATTTTCTAGCTTATGCTCGAGAGTATCTACGCAAAATACTGTTCTCGTCCGAGAAATCATTATTTACATATAACAGAAAATAGTTACTCAATAACGAAATATGTTCACACTTAGCTTGAAGATACCGGGTTTGTAAAAATTCACATATATTTTCATGTCACATCCAGAGTAACATTCTGTTGACGTTCTCGTTCTTCTGAACACCAACCAAGTCAGTCAGAGACGTCAATTTGTAATTGTTCTTTGTAAGAAGAGTAATCTGCCATTTAATTTTCACATCCTGCTGGATTCACACTGCAATCAAATAAGGTTTGTCAAATGGCACCATTAGTTATTCTAAAATATTAAGCGCTGTGTTTGTATACTTCCCCCCTCCAGATAAATCAGTGGTAAGCTTGAGGGCTAATAACAATAACATTCGTGGCTCTATCCCTGTATTCTGTGGTGAGCATGGTGCAGATAACGCATTGAGTGATTTTGTGCTTAAAGCAAATATTTTTTTTACTTTTTTATCCATTCTTTTGTAGTTTTTCTATTAAACCTTAACGAGATTAAATAGAGCTTGTTGTTTTAGTAATACTTTTATCACAAGAATAACAGTATAGTTCAATTGACTTTTTTCGATCTTTTGACAGAGTGATGAAATCTAAACTTTCCAATATGATTTTTGTATGCCTTTAATGCTGTGACTGCTCTGACAATGTAAGTAATATGTGGACATTATAGAACTTGAAATATTATTAGTTAGCTAAGGCTCAAGCTAAATATTTAGTTAAATTATTTTATTTTAATAGGGCGAAAGACAATGATCATAACACCAAAAGAGAAATTACAATCAATGGCACAAAAGAAGATGCTTAATACTTACAAGTAATTTCTGTTTGTTGACAGAAGTGCATATAAATGGTATTATATATATATATACAGGGAGATTGGCCGTGACTAATAGTTAGCCTGCAGAAATGTGAATTGAAGGGTCCACATTTTCAGTCAGGCTAGGCTACCGCAATATCACACTTTGCATTTTAGGGCTGTATGTGAGTTATAAGAGAGACGGTCAAATCCTATTATTCAACTGAGTAGCTCAAGAGTTGACAATTAGTTTCATCTGCGTTCCGTCTAGTCTATCAGTTCAAAATTAAGGCCAGTTAACGCAGCTAGCACTTGTGTAGCTTTTTTCGAATTTCCAAAACAAAAACTTGTGATGTGTTTCTTGTAGCGAAGCTTATTTGGGACTGAAGAAATATTTCGAAAATTCAGAGCATCATAAGACCCATCAAAGCAATAACGATTTCTTTCGTGTCGCCTTTTGGTATTTGTTCGGAAGTGAAACTGATTCTAATCATGGATTCTTTAAGAAATATCAATTAACAATAAGTCCGAAAACAATAATACAGGTCTCTGTGAACCAGTTAAGGAGATGAAATTGTTTTCACGACATATTTTCCTGTTTCAACGTTTACTGTTCTCTGGGTGATGAAGTTTTTGAATCTCAGGGTAGCTATAAGTTCGCTATTTCTCAATCCAGTTGGAGAGCAACCATTTCATGGAGATAGCCTGTACCAGCAACTATTTGGCATGCAATTCTTGGTGGTGAGGGTGTTCAAATCAGTCCATCTTAAAACCAAGCCATTCATTTTAGCCCGCTTTCAACAAATATATCATTATTTAAGATCTGTTGGGACTCGCACGATTTGTAGTTATAAGCCTTATAGAACCTGCGCGCTTCATTTCAACAGAAACTTCTCTAGTGATTTGAGTCTAACGCTGCTGTCACGTTTTTGAACAAATCTAGGTTGCCGTGAGCGGTCTCCAAGCAACAGGCGTCCATGAAATTTGGGTTCTCTAGCACATTAGTATCAAACTCACGCGGCTGGGAGCCACGAAGCGTTTAATTTTAATGCCTATCTTTACGTGCCAAATTTTGCAGGTCGAAGTTAAAGTAGGTCTTATGAGCTGTCATTATCTTGGCAGTTTACTGCTATTACTACCACAAGCAAACTATAATAAGGAAAACTTTAGTCAATGAAGACCTTTGACCTCTGTAATGGATCCTCGCCCACCAGAATTCTATACAACATTTTTTTGTGAGGACTATCATTTCAAAGTTGCATACTTCATTCGCCTTGTCTAAAACATACATGTTGGCCTCTACACGATCACGAAATGTATTTATCATCCAAAAAGAGGAAGGGAAGGTGTGTGAAAGTAATGGGTCTTCCTTTCTAATTTTCGTCAACATTGGCAGATGAGTAATCTTAGTTTAGTTACCAAGGTTCCCCTAATGTCTGACATCATAGTTCATACACAAATTCAGGCGGGGTTAATAAATAGCAAGTAATTCACAAACTTATCAAAGCTTTAGGTATGTGTTTGATAACTTATTGTCCATTATACAAATGTGTTGTTCAAACTAGTAAATCCATGAAACATCTGAAACAGAGCGCAGGGTAGAGCCAGAGTAATTTACGTTTATAGTTGTATTACAAATACATGGAATCGTATGGATTGGCTTTATATTTGCCTTGGTTCTAATTGCCCAAAATTCAATAAAACAGCGATACTATATATTCTGAAATAACTCTGACCTTCATTGTACATTCTGTACTTTTGGTAGGGTATTTTATCTAAGGCTAAGTCAGGATTGAATTTAAATAAATGCAATTATTTTAGAGCGTGAGGAGTAAGGCTACAAGCACGTTTTTTTTTCCCGCGCATTCTGTACATCTGTAGCTTTCAGAAATGATTAAACACTCATCTAATGTGAATGATGTTACTACTGTCTTACTCACGTATTCCTTAGTATCTAAAATGAATGATATTAATATCTTACTCCTGTATTCTTCATATTTAGAGTGAATCTTACTCTAATAATCCTCACATTTAGAATGAATAATGTTAAGTTAATCTTACTCCCGTATCCCTTTGTAATTAGAATGAGATATATATTATTCCCCAGTATTCATGGTTTGAAGCATGTGCGTTATTAAATCTGCGCTTAAATATATTTAAAGTATTACTGTTAAAATTACTGATATTTATGTATAAATTTATTTAGTAGTTATAAATGTTATGATGTTGCTTACCGATGTTAATTTCTGTAAATAACCTAAGAAGATTTCTAATTGCAATTAACTTTACAAAAAACATAATGAGAGTAAAAATAATCATCATTCCCGTCATGGATTTTGTTCTCATCTTTTTCTTTTTTTTTTTTCTAGAATTTGAGCTCACTATAAATACGTATCATTTTTCGCTAAAAGCCGGGTTTTAATGCTCTTGGTGTGCACAGCGCAGACAACCAATTGTGTAGCTTTGCGCTTAACTTCAAACAAATAAAATAAACGAATCATTGTCTTTACTACTCCGCACAAATGATTGTATCATGCATTTAAAAGAAAAAAAAAAGCCAGCTTAAACCACAATACCATACGTCCAACATGTAGTCTGTAAATAAGGTGAATTTCCGTAAGTCCTTTAGTTTTCAACATTCTCTCTTTGATGGGCTCCTCAGTGGCTCAGCAGTAAGTATGAGGGCTTATAACGCTAAAAATTGAGTTTCGATAACCGCAGTTGGCAGAGCACAGATAGCTTTGAGCTTCACAACAAAACAAACAAAGAGACTCTTTAACGACATTTTACATATTAATAACATTTCTGTATTTCATTTCCTTGTTAGTATAAATGTTAGTAACTTTAATATACGAATACATACTTCTTTGTACTTCATGTTTCTATTGTCGAGTGCACAGAATGAGTACAATCTTACTGCTGGAGGCTTCAACGGTACGGCCATCTTTCTGATAAATGGTTGTCTCCGCAGCCTAAACGAGAAAGGGACTTTTAAGCTTGTTTTCCATAACAAATGACACGTGAGTTAAACAGTGGTAGAAGGTGCTAATTTATCAGAAACAAATGTACGATTCTAAAAGCACTTTTCACGAGGAATACTTATCACCGGATGATATCCGGGTTTTCTAGCTGTATGTGATACTGTGCTTAACAAGGAATACAGGTTAAGTGGTGGAACATTAATCTTGAACTGTTAAAATTACACACCACAGAAAATAATCCTTTCCGACGGGAAAAAACAAGTTTTATGTTGTAATTAGACAAAGATCTATAGGGCTTTCTTTGCATTTTCAAGGTTGTAAAATTTATGTACGCTTTTGTGCTTACGAAGAAAGCATTTTTCTATGGCATGCTCATTAAGTTACTTAAGACAGCCTTTTTACACTTCTAATGCGCAGATTGCTTGTGGCTTTGCGCGAATATCCAAAACAAACAAACACGTCTGATGATAGTATAAAATAGAAAAAATAAAGGAAAACCTATTATGAAACAAATAATATCGTTTAGATAATATAACAGAGAGGAGAAAAAGAAGCTGATTGGTTAAAATTCACTATTTTCCTCATGCACTCTTTTTTAAATAAGTCTCTTGATAACATTACAAAGAAAAATAATAAGTACGATAATATATATACATACGAAAGCAAGGGAACTGCACCTGAAAAAAACAGAAATGTCTATCTATACCATGAAACAGGTTTGTTCAGGATAGAGCTTTGATTTTCTCTGCTGTTTCTTAGATATTTGTTTAAGATTTAAAAGTTTCGTCTTAGGAAGAGCATGCCATTTTAATAATTCGACAGTTTTGTATGTGTAGACACCTGTTATTTGTCACTTAAATGATGACACAGGCCTGCGAATTTAAACTTGATAAAGTTTTTTGGTTTTAATAACGGATTTCCCATAATTCAACAACGCAGAATTCGAAAATAATATTCTTCTTACTTAGACCAAATTATTATTTCGTTTACCACAATGAACATTCTTTATTATTATGTTTGTTAACAAAAATACAAAACTTAAGAAAAGGGAAGAACACTGATGTCAAACGAATATGCATCCTCCTCATTCATCATGATTTTTTGTGAAATTTACGTCTTTAGTCTCAAAACTACGTGTTGTGGTCTCACTTTTATGTATTGTCGTTATAACTTTTGTGTAAAATTACTGTGCGTCGTTAGAGAAAA